>NW_025747833.1:0-45422 GCF_021184085.1 Oncorhynchus gorbuscha | reverse complement strand
CGGATACAGTTATCCTGTGTGTGTGTGTATCCTGTGTGTGTGTTTCTTTTCTCTCCTTCTCCCCTCACAGGTGAAATCCATCACTCCCCAATCAGTCAACAATCAATCATCAATCAGAAGACACACCTCCTCCTATTTCCTGACCTATCACAGTTCCTTCCCCATGGTTTAAAAACCCCATAAATTGTTTGTTCTAAATCGAAGCTCAGCTCAATCTCTAGCTCAGCTCAGCTCAGCTCAGCTCAGCTCAGCTCAGCTCAGCTCAGCTCAGCTCAGCTCAGCTCAATCTCTCTGTAAATGCCATGTCTGTAGGTCTCTGTGTTTCACTCTCGCTTTGTGTCTTAACCTCTCTTTTGTTTAAAGCACCTCCATAGCACTTTGTCATCACCTGTGAGTATTGTTTTTGGTTATGGTGTTTGTTTGTTTGCTGGTGGGAAAAGGGGAAACCAAGACAAGTCGCCCATGGGCATACACTACCCGTAGGTGAACTTTGTTAAATACACTAGGTAGAACTGGGCGGACCACCCACTGTATTTTTGGTTAGTTAGTTAGTTGTTGTTAAAGTAGGCTAGTCTAGCTTAGGTGTGTGTTTTTGTATATTTATTGTTTCTTTCCTTGGGTCCAGCTCAGCCCCTTTTCCTGTTCCCCCCATTACCGTGTGTTTATAAATAAACCTAGAGTTTGACGGTAGATTTCTGTTGTCGTGGTTATTTCGTGCACACTTTTACTTTGTCACAATAATAATTTGCATGAGCTATGTTACGGGTCTCATTACCATCCCCCCTAGACTGTCGGGCCAAAAGGGATTCGTAACACCATGGAAACATCTCTGATGCATACTGCACACTTAGAGATTCAGATATATGATGACGATGTTGTTGATGATGATGATGATGATTGTGGTGTTGGTGGTGATGATGATGATGGTTATGGTGGTGGTGATGAGGATGTGATGATGGTGGTGGTGATGATGATGATGATGGTTATGGTGGTGATGATGATATTGATGGTTGGGGTGGTGATAATGATGATGATGGCTGTGGTGGTGATGGTGATGGTGATGATGATGATGGTGGTGGTGGTGGGGATGATGATGATGGCTGTGGTGATGATGATGGTTATGATGATGATGATGGTTGATGGTGGTGATGATGATGATGATGGTGGTGGGGATGATGCTGATGGTTGTGGTGGTAATGATGATGATTGACTATCAGTCTCTCAATGTTGGAGAGCTCTCAAATTTCAGAGGGAATTGACTGAAGGTAGTTACCTCTGTTCCACTGTATACTGTATACCAGGACTCAGCAACTTTTAAAAGCACCCAGTTGTCCAATTACACAACAGCCTACAGATAGATACACAGTGCTAACTGCCAGAGATTAACTGATGGCATGCCCACTCCACAGTGACTGCTGTGCACAGTCATTCCCAAAACATAAATTATTGATTTGCTTGGTAATTGTCTTGCTTATCCTCCCCTTTCTTTAAGAGAGGTATTGACTAGGACTGCTGATCATCACCATGACTCCCAAAGAAACATATGCACACACAAGCACCTGTGTACACACACACACACACACACACACACACACACACACACACACACACACACACACACACACACACACACACACACACACACACACACACACACACACACACACACACACACACACACACACACACACACACACACACTGTGTTGGTGGTAAAAAAGTGGAAGTGAGATCCTTGGAGAGTGGTGGTTCATTACTTGGGTCCAATACAACCTGGCATCAAAATCAAACATCTATACTATCTACCAGCCTACTATACCATGTATTCTCCTTTCTGACAAGTGTCTTCTACAGCAGTGGCTCCCAAACTTTTTATAGTCCCGTACCTCTTCAAACATTCATCATCCAGCTGCGCACCTCCTCAAGCAAGGGTCAGCACACGCTCAAATGTTGTGTTTTGCCATCATTGTAAGCCTGCCACACACACACTATATGATACATTTATTAAGCATAAGAATTATTGTGAGTTTTTGTCACTTCCCACCAGGCTCGTGATAAGTGACAAAGAGCTCTTATAGGACCAGGTCACAAATAATAATAGAATAATAATCAATAATTTTGCTCTTTATTTAGCCATCTTACATATAAAACTTTATTTGTTCATCGAAAATGGTGAATAACTCACCACAGGTTAATGAGAAGGGTGTGCTTGAAAAGATGCACATAACTCTGCAACGTTGGGTTATATTGGAGAGTCTCAGTCTTAAATAATTTTCCACACACAGTCTGTGCCTGTATTTAGTTTTCATACTAGTGAGGGCTGAGAATCCACTCTCACATACTGTAGTTACATGGTTGCAAAGGGCATCAGTGTCTTGTCTTTGTTAATGCAGACAGAGAAGAGCTCCAACTTCTTAATCATAGCCTCAATTTTGTCCCGCACATTCAATGTAGTTGTGGAGAGTCCCTGTGATCCGAGATTCATATCATTCAGGTGAGAAAAAACATCACCCAGATAGGCCAGTCGTGTGAGAAACCCGTCGTCATGCAAGCGGTCAGACAAGTGAAAATTATTTTCAGTAAAGAAAACTTTAAGCTCGTTTCTCAATTTAAAAAAAAATGCGTCAATACTTTGCCCCTTGATAACCAGTGCACTTCTGTATGTTGAAAAAGCGTTACATGGTTGCTGCCCATATCATTGCGTAGTGCAGAAAATACACGAGAGTTCAGGGGCCTTGCTTTAACAAAGTTAACCATTTTCACTGCAGTATCCTAAACATCTTTCAAGCAGTCAGGCATTCACTTGGCAGCAAGAGCCTCTTGGTGGATGCTGCAGTGTACCCAAGTGGCGTCGGGAGCAGTGCTTCAAGCGCGTTACCACTCCACTATGTCTCCCTGTCATATGACTTTTGCGCTATCAGTACAGATACCAACACATCTTGACCACCAAAGTCCATTTGATGTCACAAAGCTGCCCAGTACTTAAAACATATCCTCTCCTGTTGTCCTGGTTTCCAGTGGTTTGCAGAAGAGGAAGTCTTCCTTAATTGACCCCCCAAAAAAGTAACAGACATTTACCAGGAGCTGTGCCAGGCCCGCCACGTCTCTTGACTCATCCAGCTGTAGCACAAAATTCACTGGCTTGTATGCCATGCAGTAATTGTTTCAAAACATCTCCTGCAATGTCAAAACAAATGTAGAATTACTGATGCTGGCATTGGATGTGCTTGTGGAAGCAGAACAACTTGTGTAGTCGACAGGTGCAGGTGTAGTACTGCTGGTAGTAGCATGTGTCTCTATGGGCCTTACTTTTTTTAACCATTTAACCATTTTCGAGCAAACGGAATGAGCAGCAGCTACATTTGGTTACATAAGGACTGTTAGTGAAATTCCCGCAAGAGAGTAACGGTTAATGTGTTTGGATGTTAATTATTTGACTAGGCTACCTGTATTTGACATTGTGTTATTTCGCTGAACACCAGATTTTTGGCAGAGAAACGAGGCTACTCAGTCGAGAGAGAAACTCACCCAGATGTATATTCCTGTTGGAAAAAATATAAATCAACTGTTTGAAAATGTGAAGAATTAGTTTAAAAAGAAAAGTAAAACAACATTTTTTGTACAATTCTTTTTACAAATTTTAATCACATCTTTATTTGGCGTACCCCCGATGGCATTCTGTTCTACAGGAATGATTCAAACTGTTATGCAGTGGTTACAACTAGGGTTGCACATTGTGGGGAATATTCACAGGTGGAAACTTTCCGTGGGAATTAACGGGAATATTTGGGAATTAACGGGAATATATGGGAATTAACGTAAATATATGCAAATTAATACATCTAAATGTAGATGTTTTTTGCATTGGATATATTTACCATATCATATGGAGACAGAAACATAAACCTTTTACCTTATCATAAGTAGACATAATTTCAAGTGATTAAATTCTTCCAATAGAAATTTTAAAAACAATTTAGTTACGAATTGAGTTGACTTAATTAAATGAGTTGGCTCTTGTCTCTTCACATGGGATGATTTCACTGAACAACAAAATCACCACTGGTGTCCCCCAGGGCTCTGTTCTTGGCCCTCTCCTATTCTCGCTATACACCAAGTCACTTGGCTCTGTCATAACCTCACATGGTCTCTCTTATCATTGCTATGCAGACGACACACAATTAATCTTCTCCTTTCCCCCTTCTGATGACCAGGTGGCGAATCGCATCTCTGCATGTCTGGCAGACATATCAGTGTGGATGACGGATCACCACCTCAAGCTGAACCTCGGCAAGACGGAGCTGCTCTTCCTCCCGGGGAAGGACTGCCCGTTCCATGATCTCGCCATCACGGTTGACAACTCCATTGTGTCCTCCTCCCAGAGCGCCAAGAACCTTGGCGTGATCCTGGACAACACCCTGTCGTTCTCAACCAACATCAAGGCGGTGGCCCGTTCCTGTAGGTTCATGCTCTACAACATCCGCAGAGTACGACCATGCCTCACACAGGAAGCGGCGCAGGTCCTAATCCAGGCACTTGTCATCTCCCGTCTGGATTACTGCAACTCGCTGTTGGCTGGGCTCCCTGCCTGTGCCATTAAACCCCTTCAACTCATCCAGAACGCCGCAGCCCGTCTGGTGTTCAACCTTCCCAAGTTCTCTCACGTCACCCCGCTCCTCCGTTCTCTCCACTGGCTTCCAGTTGAAGCTCGCATCCGCTACAAGACCATGGTGCTTGCCTACGGAGCTGTGAGGGGAACGGCACCTCAGTACCTCCAGGCTCTGATCAGGCCCTACACCCAAACAAGGGCACTGCGTTCATCCACCTCTGGCCTGCTCGCCTCCCTACCACTGAGGAAGTACAGCTCCCGCTCAGCCCAGTCAAAACTGTTCGCTGCCCTGGCCCCCCAATGGTGGAACAAACTCCCTCACGACGCCAGGACAGCGGAGTCAATCACCACCTTCCGGAGACACCTGAAACCCCACCTCTTTAAGGAATACCTAGGATAGGATAAGTAATCCCTCTCATCACCCCCCCTTAAGTTTTAGATGCACTATTGTAAAGTGACTGTTCCACTGGATGTCATAAGGTGAATGCACCAATTTGTAAGTCGCTCTGGATAAGAGCGTCTGCTAAATGACTTAAATGTAATGTAAATGTAAATAAATTATTGAATGATCCCCAATGTTCCATCGCATCTCCCAAAAACGTTTTCAACATACATGTCTTCTTTCTGGACCTCCTAAATGCTCAACTCTTGAACATCAGACTCTGAGGCCTCATCTTCACTGTTACTTTCCAACCCTGTTGAGGATGGCTCGTTGTCAGGCTCAAAAAGCTCAAATGTTCCCGGATGGCGACCAATTTTTCAACCCTTGTATTGGTCCACTTGTTGCATACTTTGGTGTGTGTGTTCCAAAACAAGGACCAGTTGCGCTCTAAGGCAGCTGATGTTGGTGGGATTTGGAGGATGATGGAGGCAACAGGAGAAAGAGCCTCAGATCCACGAAGTCATTTCCACCAGGTGGCTGATGAGATATGTTGGCATGACTGCCATATTGCATCTCTATCCCAAAGCCCTTACTTGGAAGTGTACTTTGCCAGACTGCCAAGAACCTTGCCCTCATTCAGGCTAAGGTTGTGAGACACAGTAGTGATGACACCATTGGCCTTGTTGAGCTCTGCACCAGACAGGATGCTCTTCCCAGCATACTTGGGGTCCAACATGTACACTGCAGCATGTATTGATGTATTTCAGAACTGCAGTTTCATCTGCTTGAAGCAACAGTGAAATCGGCAGGGCAATACGGATTTCTTCTCTTACATCTGCAAGCAGAGTCTGAACATCCGACAGGATGGCATTGTCTCCCTAAATCCGTGCAATGGCTACTGGTATAGGTTTCAGGAGTTTCAGGCTGCTAACCACTCTCTCCCAAAATACATAATCCAGGAAGATCCTCTTGATGGGGCTGTCTATATTGGCAGCCTGTGATATGGACATTTCTTGGAGAGACTCCTTCCCCTCCAGGAGACTGTCAAACATGATGACAACACCACCCCAATGAGTGTTTCTGGGCAACTTCAATGTTGTGCTCTTATTCTTCTCACTTTTGCTTGATGAGGCAGATTGCTGCTATAACTTGATGACTCTTCACATACCTAACTTTTTCCTTGGCTGTCTTATAGAGTGTATCCATTTTGTTAGTGCCAATATGTCATTGAGGAGCAGATGCAATGCATGAGCAGCCCAGCCAATGGGTGTGATGTGAGGGTAGGACTCCTCCACTTTTGACCAAGCAGCCTATACAAATGTAAGCATGGTCTGTTGTCCCTTGTGTTTATGCTCTTGTGGAATACTGGAGATGGTTATTCCTTGCCCATGAACATTCAACCACCCATCAGAGTTGATTGCAATACAGTCTGCTTTCGCTATGAGTTGCTTGACCTTCACTTGAACTCTGTTGAACTCTTCATCCAGCAAATTAGTAGATAAAGCATGTCTGGTTGGAGGCGTGTATGCTGGGTGAAGAACATTCAGAAGTATCTTCCAATACACATTGCCTGTGAGCATCAGAGGTGAACCAGTTGCATACACAGCTCGAGCAAAACATTCATCAGCATTTCTCTGACTATGTTCCTCCATTAAGTCAAAAAAAAACCTGATTCCAGAAGGACCATGAGCTCTTGCTATCAATAAGGTGTCATATTCATCATTTTCACCTCGAATAGAAGTAGAGGGACTTTTGTCAGAGGTTGCATGTTGTGAGCGCTGAGGGAACTTTATGCACTTGGTCAGATAATTCTGCATCCTTGTTACGTTCTTCACATATGATTTGGCACAGTATTTGAACATGTACACAGCTTTTCCTTCTACATTAGCTGCAGTAAAATGTCTCCACAAATCAGATAGCGCCTGTGTCATTTTCCTGTAAAGATTAGAAAAAAATGAGTAAATAAATACCCAAATAGAATTCCATGAACAGATAAATAGTTAAGCAGTTAGATTAAACAAATCCTTTGTAAGATAAATGTTTTAAAGTGAAACATATATGGAAATGGGTGAATTAACACTCCACAGTCAGCAGGCTCAAGCAAGCTAAAACCCACATGGTAGCAAAAACAAACTAGCAGATTTTGTTAACAAATTAGAAATGATTTAAATACACTTTGTTGTAGGCTACTATTTACTAGATAACAAAATATCATGTCGTATAAAATATATTCCCCCCAACCAGTATCGTAATTAAAACTTACCAGAAAGCATGTAGTCCTTGGCTCAGACAGTGTACTAGTGTGGGCTCAATAGCATCTCATTAGTGTGCAAGATCTTGAGAATAAGCTTTACATGTGATGGAAGACTGCACTGTGCATGCAAAGGGTTGCAATTCCATTGAATCGGGAATAGTTTAACCAAAATATGCCACAAGACCAAGAATTTAAGCAAAATTCCCCAAATCCCCGGCTTTACTTCCCATGGAAAATTTGCTGGAAAGTTTCTGACTCTTTGCATCCCTAGTTACGACCATCCATTTATTATGCATATGATTATCTGCAACATAGAGCTACAACCTATGAGTCACTTCAATAGCCGGAGCTCCCTAATGTTTTGACAGGATAAGTATCTCTCTGGATGGCACTTTGTTTTCAATTTAAAGTTTTATTAAGTTCTTGTTTTTCAAATCAACCACCACAACACATTCACAGATGTGACAGGCTTAAAAAAACATTAATAATAATAATAATAATAAATAATAGTTATTTTACATATATATATATACATTGTGGCAAAAAAAGTATTTAGTCACCCACCAATTGTGCAAGTTCCCCACTTAAAAAGATGAGAGGCCTGTAATTTTCATCATAGGTACACTTCAACTATGAAAGACAAAATTAGAAAAAAAATCCAGAAAATCACATTGTAGGATTTTTAATGAATTTATTTGCAAATTATGGTGGAAAATAAGTATTTGGTCACCTACAAACAAGCAAGATTTCTGGCTCTCACAGACCTGTAACTTCTTCTTTAAGAGGCTCCTCTGTCCTCCACTCGTTACCTGTATTAATGGCACCTGTTTGAACTTGTTATCAGTATACAAACTTGCACAATTGGTGGCTGACTAAATACTTTTTTCCCCACCATATATATATATATATATTTATATATTTATATGTGTATATATATACATACATACATACATACATACATACATACATACATACATACATACATACATACATACATACATACATACATACATACATACATACATACATACATACATACATACATACATACATACATACATACATACATACATACATACATACATACATACATACATACATACATACATACATACATACATACATACATACATACATACATACATACATACATACATACATACATACATACATACATACATACATACATACATACACACACATACATACATACATACATACATACATACACACACACACATACATACACACATACATACATACATACATACATACATACATACATACATACATACATACATACATACATACATACATACACACAAAGAACAATTAAAAAATAAACATATATATAAAGTTTTCAGCAGCACTAACAAGGTTCTTATTAGCTATTTCTAGCCTTCGCTGAGACGACGAGGAAATAATTAGTTTTTAGATTTTACAGTACTTTACACAATGTATCTGCTCATTTCCCTAATCTCCCCATTCACTCTGTCCAATTTGAAATATAGTTGAGTAGGGGAGACCAGAGTCGATCAAACTTGGGCTGTCTCTTGTGGAGGTCATAAGTGAGCTTTTCAAGAGGGAGAAAGTCAACAATCTGGTCAATCCACATCTTAAATGTAGGAGGGGTATTAGAGGCCCACAATAGAAAAATACATTTCTTAGCAAAGTATGTAATAGTCATAAGAAACTTTTCTCTGTCAGGATCAAGAACAAAGTCCTGCTGGGCATTAAGAAGATAGATACAAGGGGTCATATCAAACTGTACATCTAGTATTTTCTGTGCAGCAGTATGTATAGCTTGCCAGAATCTGGCAATCTCTCTACAGCTCCAAAATACATGCATATAGGTTCCACTTTCAGAGGTACATCTTTTACAGTTAGGAGACATGTCTGTTTTCATTCTATGGAGTCTCAAAGGATTGTAATAAAATTAGATTCTTTAATTTTTACATTAGTAGAGGAGCAGTATACCCTGTTGCAAACCTCCGCCCATAACACCCATAACTCATCACTGACCTAGGTCCTTTTCCCAGATTATTTTCAAAGGAGTAAAGGAGGAGCCTCCTTTCTCAGAAAGTCTAAAGATATAAGATATTTTGCCTTTAATGGATTGTGCTGTGACAAGAAGGGTTTAAATGGAAGTAAATGAGGAAATGTCTAATTTGAAGATATTTTGGGGGGGATTTTGGCTCATTGGATTCACTGCAGAGCTCTTGAAAGGATTTCAGTGTAGTGGTTTTCTGATGAAATAGGTCTGAAAAGGTCCTGATTCCTAGAGTATGTCAAAGATTAAAGTTGGCATCCCTCGGGGCTTTTGTCAAGACTGGGTTGCCTACTATAGGAGAGTGAGAACATATTTGTGAGGAAATGCCCAAGTATTTCTTACAGTCCCTCCACGCTAGTAGGGTGCTGTAAATCACAAATGTTTTGGCTATGTTTCCCACTTCACTAAAGTTATTAATGAATATAATTGAGTTTAGGGGCAATGGACTACAGGATTGGGCTTCTATCTGAATCCATGTTGACTCTTGTCTGTTTGTGATCCATGTTAGCATGTTGCGGATTTGGGCAGACCAGTGGTACAATTGAAGGGAGGGAAGGGCAAGACCACCTTTAGATTATGTTTTGATAGAGTGGAGAACTTGATCCTAGGTTTTTTATTGCCCCACATAGATTTGGTGATGCTTTGGTTAGTTGTTTTGAAAAGGAAACTGGGAGATAGCATGGGATCATCTGAAATAAATAGTTAAGTCTAGGGAGGATGTTCATACGGATGACATTAATTCTTCCTACTAAGCTAATTGGGAGGGAGATCCAGGTTTGGAGATCATTCTTGATTCGATCCAGGAGTGGGAGATAATTTTCCTTGAAAAGGCTATTCAGATCTGGTGTTATGAAGATCCCAAGGTATTGAAACCCCTGTGTCTTCCATTGGAAATGACATAGTGTCTTCATAGAGCTGGTGAGTGTAATATTGAGAGGGCAGACAGTGGATTTGTTAAAATTGATCTTATGACCTGAAAACTTGCCATACTGAGCAATTGTGTCTAAAATGGGAGGGAGGGATTTCTCCGGGTTGGATATGTAGAGCAAGACATCATCAGCATAAAGCGAAATCTTGTGCTGCAGGCCGCCTGCAGAGACACCCATAATACTTGGATTGCTCCTTATCAACTCTGCCAGACGCTCCGCCCCCAACAAGTAGAGCAGGAGGGACAGCGAGCACCCTTGTCTTGTGCCCCATTCCAGGGGAATCTGTCAGAGTTCCATCCGTTAGTAGTCACCATGGCATTTGGATGAGAGTATAGTGGTTCGATCCATTTAATCAAATTTGGGCCCATATTGACTGAAAACAGAAAGCTCCACTCCATCCTGTCAAACACCTTCTCAGCATCCAGTGAAGCCAGCAGGACAGGGGTCTTCTGTGCATTTAATTGATCAATAATATGAAAAAGACGGTGAATGTTATCAGAAGAGTATCTGTCTCTAATACATCCAGTTTGGTCTGCTTTTATTATTTTGTGAAGAAGAGTTTTTTGTCTTTTGGCGAGCAATTTGGTAATTATTTTGTAGTCGAAATCCAACAAGCTTATGGGCCGGAAGGACGAGCAGGATAGAGGGTGCTTGTTTTCTTTGAGCAACACTGTAATGCGAGCTGTGTGCATTGAGTCTGGGAGAACTCCGTTTTTGCAAAAATCCTCCAGCATTGGCATGAAGATAGGGCTGAGCTGGGGCCAAAAAGCTTCGTAGAACTCTCTGGGGAATCCATCTGGGCCTGGGGACTTATTAGTTGGCATGGAGGTAATTGCCTCCAGGATCACCTCAGGAGTGAAGGGGGAGTTGAGATCTTCTTGGTCAGTCTGATAGTTTAGGTAGTGAGATTCCCTCTAGGAAAGAGTGGAGTTTTGCCTCCGTGTGTTTTCTCTCAGAGGTATATAGTTTGCAGTAAGAATCATGAAAAGTTAAATTTATATTTTTGGGGTCATATGTGACCTCGTCCTCTGCTGTTCGGATAGCCATGATTGTACGCTCTGACTGCTCTTTTTAAATCGGTAAGCAAGTAATCTACTAGGCCTATTGCTATAGGAGGTGCTGTCTGGGGATTGTTTATGTACTTTTTCACAGCATTCCAGCTCCCTCTCGAGATCTAGCATGTGTGCTTCCATTGCTTTTTTCTTAGAGGAAGCATATGCAATTAGATGACTTCTTAGTGTGGCTTTAGCATCGTCCCACATTGTGGCCAGAGAAACAGCAGAATCTTTGTTGTCTTGTGTGTAGTTGTCTATCCATGTAGTTACCAATGTATGGAACGCTTCGTTTGATAACATGGAGGTGTTGAATTTCCAGCTCTTTGACCTCGGGATGTTTTTGCAGAGGTCAAAGGGGAGGTGGACAAAGGCGTGATCTGAAAGTGCTATGGGTCCGATTGTACAAGTGGCTGAATTTATGAAACTCTTTGGGATAAAAATGTAATCTATATGGGAGTAGGTGTTATGGACATTAGAGTAGTATGTATAGTCCATAGATGAGCGCTCTCTCCAGATATCTATCAGTCCCATCTCTTTAGTAAGAGAGTTCAACATCTTTGCAGATCTAGGATTTGTGGTGGGGACTTGAGATGATTTGTCTAGGGTCGGGTTAAGGGTACAATTAAAATCTCCGGCCACCACGCCAAAGGTAACACAATATTCATTGAACAGGGTTATCATTTTTGACATGAAAGCAGGAGTATCTGTGTTAGGGGCGTATATATTTAAGATACTAATTGGTTGACCATACAGTGACCCAGTTATCAAAATAAATCTCCCCTCTGGATCAGATATGTTTTTGTCAATTATGAATGGAACATTCATATGGATACGTATGGCTGTGCCTCTACTGTTTGATTTGAAAGATGAGAAATACACCTGTCCCACCCAAGCTCTGCGGAGTTTGGCATGTTTGGCATCACAGAGGTGTGTCTCTTGTAATAGCGCAATGTCTGCTTTTTACTTTTTTAGAGCACATAGTATCTTTTTCCGTTTTACTGCATGACCGAGACCATGGCAGTTCCATGTCAATAGATTTAAGGTACTAGTCATCGTCATCGAACAGTCATCGAACTTTAGTGCAAGTCATCTCTGGGTAAAAATGGATAATAGTTACAGCTGCTATCACTTAAAAGGAAAATAAATGGTGTACATAAAATAACAATCTCTGAACACCCCAGCCGAGTTCCCAAACAACTCAACACATCCCGATGGATCTATTACCCCCCGCTCAGTCTCTCCCCACCAAAGAAATGCCTCATCCTCTCCTCTCCGCCCGCAAGGGACATAGGGAACCACAAGTAATAATAGCAACAAAAAGGGCAAATAAAAGTAGGCTGAAACGTTAGTAGGCCTAGGTTAGGCTATAGAGCCTATCCCTCTCAGCTAAAGGAACATAAATATAGATTGGACGGCTATAATAACATTTAGCGGGGCGGGTGGGACTTTGGATATTGGCTATATGTTGTCTTACCTCCTTTAGTAATGGCATTAATCACATTTAGTCATTGGTCCGTTTCTCATTGACCAGGATTATCTTTCAAAAACGTTTTGTCTCTTTGGGAGTTTTGAAGTGTTGCAGGGCTCCTTGGTGAAGAATCCTGAGCTCGTTTGGGTACTTGAATCCCCTGAAGATACCTCGGTCAATGGAGTATTTCTTCACTTCGTCAAACTCTTGGCGCTTACGGCGTATTCCAGCTGACAGGTCCTGGTGTAAAGTGAGTTTGGCGTTTCCCACTGTGATGGTGTTGATTTTCGCCGCCTGTAGGACTCGTTCCTTGTCGGTGAATCTCAGGAAACGTATGGTGATTGGGCGCGATGGTTATCTGGTTGCTGGTGGGAGCCTCATTGCCCGGTGAGCTCTCTCTTTGGGCCTGTCGGTGGACAGGTGGAGCCACTCGGGAAGTTTGTCTTGCAGGTAGGGGATCAGTGGCATGTTTCCCTCTTCTTTTTTCGGCCCAGATTTAATAGAACACAATTATTCCTTTGCCCCCTGTTTTCCAGGTCCTCTGTTTTCTCTTCCAAATGCTCTATTTTCTTTTTAGCATATGCTATTGTTTCCATGGCATCTGTCAATAAGTTTTGCATGGATAGGATTCGCCCCTCTGCCTCCTCCAGGCGCCCCGCGTTTATCTTGTTGTTGATGTCAGGCAAAGCATTTTCCAGGATTGTCACCTTGCCCCCTATCGCACTGAGCTGAGAGTTAATGGCATCTAATTTATTGTTGAGTTCTGTACGTTGGGATCTCAACTCAGAAAGGATGTCTTCGACAGAGTGTGAGGTTGGCATTCGTTGGGCCTCGGGGGGGAGCGGGTCCTCTTGCTCCTGGCTAATGGCGCTAGCTTTTCTGAAGCTAGCTTCTTCTTGGAGGCTTTTTCAGTCGCTAATGCTCGAGTCCGGGTAAAAATGTCACCTGTAGTGTCGCCTTTTGTAGCCGCCATTACTTTTTTACTAAAGCTAAAGGAGTTTAAACTTGAAGTGGAGGTAAGATTAGGAATTGGAATCTACTTGTGCGGAGCTCTTAGTTCACACGGCCATCTCGTTCAAGGGTCATGTGATCTCCCTGGATGACACTTTTTGAATGACTGCTGGCTGCAGCCTGGAGCTGGTGCATGGAGGATGACTGGATGACCCATTGTGTTCAGTTTGGATGCTCTCCTAGAGGGGAGGAGGGTGAGGGTGGCTGGGGAAGGGAGGTGGGGAGAGTTAGAAGTATACAAGTAAAACTAAATGCATGCTCTTCAACCGATCGCTGCCTGCACCTGCCAGCCTGTCCAACATCACTACTCTGGACGGTTCTGACTTAGAATACGTGGACAACTACAAATACCTAGGTGTCTGGTTGGACTGTAAACTCTCCCTCCAGACCCACATCAAACATCTCCAATCCAATGTTAAATCTAGAATTAGCTTCCTATTTCGCAACAAAGCATTCTTCACTCATGCTGCCAAACATACCCTTGTAAAACTGACCATCCTACCATCCTCGACTTCGGCGATGTCATTTACAAAATAGCCTCCAATACCCTACTCAACAAATTGGACGCAGTCTATCACAGTGCAATCCGTTTTGTCACCAAAGCCCCATATACGACCCACCATTGCGACCTGTACCCTCTCGTTGGCTGGCCCTCTCTTCATACTCGTCGCCAAACCCACTGGCTCCATGTCATCTACAAGACCCTGCTAGGTAAAGTCCCCCCTTCTCTCAGCTCGCTGGTCACCATAGCATCACCCACCTGTAGCACGCGCTCCAGCAGGTATATCTCTAGGGTCACCCCCAAAACCAATTCTTTCTTTGGCCGCCTCTCCTTCCAGTTCTCTGCTGCCGATGACTGGAACGAACTACAAAAATCTCTGAAACTGGAAACACTTATCTCCCTCACTAGCTTTAAGCACCAACTGTCAGAGCAGCTCACAGATTACTGCACCTGTACATAGCCCACCTATAATTTAGCCCAAACAACTACCTCTTTCCCTACTGTATTTATGTTATTTATTTATTTTGCTCCTTTGCACCCCATTATTTAATTTCTACTTTTCACATTCTTCCACTGCAAATCTACCATTCCAGTGTTTTACTTGCTATATTGTATTTACTTTGGCACAATGGCCTTTTTTTCCTTTACGTCCCTTAACTCACCTCATTTGATCACATCGTATATAGTCTTGTTTAGACTGTATTTGTAACGACGTTCGTCTGTTGTATGAAGAGAGTCAGACCGAAATGCAGCGTGTAGGTTACTCATGACTTTAATGAAAATAATCGCAGTACATGAAATAACTGTATATGAAAACAACAAACGAAACGAGAAACCTATTACAGCCTATCTGGTGACGACAACACTAACACAGGAACAAACACCCACAAAATACAACGCAAAAGTCAGGCTGTCTAAATACGGTTCTCAATCAGAGACAACGACAAGCACCTGACTCTGATTGAGTATCGCCCCAGGCAGCCAAGCCTAACTAGACACACCCCTAATCATACACAATCCCAATTACTACAAACCCCAATACGAAACACAACATATAAACCCATGTCACACCCTGGCCTACCCAAACATATAACAAAAACACAAAATACAATGACCAAGGCGTGACAGTATTATTGACTGTATGTTTGTTTTACTCCATGTGTAACTCTGTGTTGTTGTATGTGTCGAACTGCTTTGCTTTATCTTGGCCAGGTCGCAATTGTAAATGAGAACTTGTTCTCAACTTGCCTACCTGGTTAAATAAAGGTGAAATCAAAAATAAATCAAATAAATAGACAGGTGTGTGCCGTTCCAAACCATGTACAATCATGTACAAGTATTTCTGTTGTTTTATTTTGTATAAATTTGCTACAATGTCTAAAAACCTGTTTTCACTTTGTCATTATGGGGTATTGTGTGTAGATTGATGATTTTTTATATCCATTTTGAATAAGGCTGTAACGTAACAAAATGTGGAAAAGGTCAAGGGGTGTGAATACGTTCTGAATGCACTGTATAAGAGGCCATCTCTATCATTCATTCATGTTGGGTAAAAAGAGGAAAAAGTTAATATTAGAACAATATTGTGTGTCTGTGCACAGTCTATCTACACACTCCCTCAGGGTTTTAATGTAACCACAAATACAATGAAGTAAGGGAACAATGAATGGCAATGTAACATAGACCATACATCACATATCAGTTTGGAGACAGTCTTGACCCACAACTACTGTGGGAAAGACTAAGAGGACATCAATGTGTTGCACAAGAAATATAGAAGAAAATAAATACTTTTTATAATGGATATGTTTATTGGTCTTTTACAACAACAACAAAAAAAGTCTAGAAATACAAGAAATAAAAGGAGATGATGAATACCTGGTCGTCAACAGCCAGTCCACTAATAATAACAACCTTCAGGATGTTAAAGCTTTGAACCCAATGAAATCCTACTTTCTGCCTGGCAGACAGAAGGCTCCATAAATCATTCTGTTATAACACTGGTTCACACCAACACCATGGGAGAGGTGCTTATGGTATAATATGACACTAAAGCTATGAAACTGGTTCAAACACTATACACTTGTTTTCTCCTCATGTCTTTATTGAGAAGTGTCTTTCAAGAGAAACAGATAAACCTTTTTTCCCCAAACTTTTTACGATTTAAAATAATAAATGCCTCAAATATGTAATTAGTCATTTACAAAATGGTCATTTATGTTTAACATTTAATAATCAAGACATCAACAAGTGTGCATATTCAAATTGATCGATTGCTCTTCCCTGAACCTGTCACACCCTGACCATAGTTTGCTTTGTATGTTTCTATGTTTTGGTTGGTCAGGGTGTGATCTGATTTACCCTTCTGTAAATCATGCTAATATTATTCAGCCATTTGTAATGCATTGAAATTAAGGTGACACGAGATGTCAAAGAGACCTTTTTGACTTAAGTATTTTGTACATGGTACAGAAAACATAACTGGATAGCCAGAATTATACATTGCAATATTATAGTATGACAAGCACACATTTGGGCTGTCTGTCTAAAAAAAAAGGCCTTTGCTCCAAGTCTGACAAACCTAATTCCACACATTATCGTACACCACTTAAAGTAGATTGATATGTCAAATATAAAATGGTGGGTTATTGGACAAGGTTATATTGGTTAAGTTAACATTTACATTACATTTAAGTCATTTAGTTAACAGGGTCTTTTGCTGGTCATATATATAGGGGGAATGCTGAGGCAACATGGCATGGTACAATCTAATTTCCTACAAACCTGCTACAGTTATTTTTATACTAAACTAAGTGGTTTGCAGTATCTCTATGACAGTGGTGGTTTTGATGAAAACATTTCGGTGGGATCATCATTTAGGCTACCATTTAAAAATAATTCCCTCTCTTATACTGTGCTTTGTTTTACATATCCTGGTCCAATACTGTACAATCATGAAAGACACATGTTTTTACCGACTTGTGTGCAGTCGTCCACCTGTGTGTCAGTAAACCAGCTGAAATGACAGTGGTTAATTCTAGCTAGAGGGCTGTTTGATTCTAATGGCTGTTCCAGGGAAGTAGCTTAACATCATTATGGTAAACTGCTGCTATTTGTTTTCGAGTTCCGATGCACACTCAGACGCCTATACAATTTAAATGCACTTTTATCTGCAATTGATGTTAAAAAACGAATCCAAGGCTTGATGTGCGGTATATTCATAAGGAGGAGATGATGGATTTGCTTGGCCCTGCAGCTTGTCATAGAGGGGTAAGGCAGAGTAGTGGGGTCCACTGCTGGTGTCTGGGGTTAGGAGGACAGGGGTAAGGTTTGTGGGGCGGAGGCCTTGCTGCGTGTGGGCTGGAGGGAGCGCGTCTACTCTGGTTGGGGAGCTGCTGGCGTCTAGTTGGCATTGGCGTCCGTGGTCTTGTTTTCCACCTCATCGTCGGATAGGAGGTCGAGCGATGTTCCCTCCACCTGCAGCTGACGCCTGCCTGAGCGGCTGGAGGAGAAACTGATGGGGCCTCCACACCTGCAGGGGACAGAGGGGGCCAGGAGAGGTATTAGTAACGAGGATCATCAATTTGGCCAATATACACAACTGTTTGTGTGTGCGTGTGTGGGGGGCTCTAAATACCTGAGGCGGCTCTTGAGTGTGTTGACCTCATGGCTGAGACCCTCGCTGCTCTCAGTGGCATCATCCAGCTCCCTCTGCAGCTTCCTGCGGTAGGCGTTGGCACGTGTGGCCTCCTTCTCAGCCTCCTCAAGCTGCCTCTTCAGCTGCTTCATGCGAGTGTTGGCCTTCTCCATCTGACCCAGCCAGGTGTCACAACAGACATCAACAATGATGAACAGTCAATACTAATACTTACAATACTCAGCAGTCCTATGGTCCAGTGGTTACTGGAAAGAACCTACTGTAGGAAAGACTCCCAATCCTAAATCTTCACACCTATCCAATCCTGGCCCACCTTTGCAAGTTGTACTGAATTGGATAGAAATCCTTCTTTAGCTGTGGAACATCTTAAAAATGGACTATGCAGAATTCACCTAATTTCTGTTTGTGTCATAACAAGCAGTCATTGTGTAGAGAATCCATAATCAAAAATATATATATATTTTCAGCTGTTGTACAAAACCAAAAGTAAAAGACGCAAAAACTAAACTTAAGAACGGAAAGCATAGAAATGGAGCACTTAGAACAGATCTATCGCTTCTTAGACTTGTTTTCAATGAGAATTAAATATCTATAACTCAAATGTCTATGTTAATTTGGTTAAGTCTCCCAAAAAGTTACATATTGTAGCTTTAATATCTGAGATGTCCAAACTTCCGTGACAAGCTCCTCACCTGTTCCTTGTACTGGTCGGAATGGCGGCGCTCGTCCTCCACCTGCATGCACACCTCCTTCAGCTTCTTCTCTGTCCGTCTCACAAGCTAATTGGCCGCTGCTCGCTCCCTGATAGGAGGACAGAGGAATGAGGTCATAGGACAGTTAGAGCACCACAGGAACCGCACTGTAACAAAGGCTGTCAGTCATAGATCTTCAAGTACATCTCTTAAGATTGCTTTTGACTCATTACATTGATCACATTAACATTTAGATCACATTCAATAACCTCTCTTCCAACGGGATGAGCTTGTTCTAAGGCCCTCATGAACTCCTCCTGAGTCTTGGTCTCCTATTTCACCTTGTCTAATAAGGTATGGAGTTGTTATAAGAGAGTTGCTGTGTTTCTCACTTAGCCTCCTGATCCAGCTGCTCCTCCAGCTGCAGTATCTTGGCCTCCAGGGTGGTGATGGAGGCCTTGAACCGGCTCTTCACGGAGCCCTCCAGCTCGCCCAGCTTGGCCCGAAAGTCCTTGTTCTGCCTCTCCAGCTGCTGGCGCGCATTTTCACTCTTCTGGGCCATGCTGCGCTCTGCCACAAGCTCCAGGGTCAGGGTGTCCACCTGGGGGAGGAGAGGGGGAAGAGAGAGGTGGAGAGAGGAAAACAGGGAATGAAGGAGAGAGGGGAAAGTGAGAGAGAGATAAGGGTACTTTTATGGTAGGGCTGAATAATGGATTGTTCCATTTGGTAGTAGGATCTGTTGACAGTTGTGACAAATTATGCTTTGCATTTATGTCATGATCTGTTGACAGTTGTGAACTAAACAGTGACCAACTGGGTTTAGTAAACAGCAAATATACAACAAATTTACTAATGTTAGTATTTTTGTTTAGTTTACAGTCACTAGGCAGAGTGGCACCTTTTCAATGAGGTACGGTCAGAGATTAATAGATCCATCTGTGTTAAGGTGCTCCTAACAGTATACGCTGATGATGACAGCTTGTCGGTCGTTAAGGTTGGATATTAGGTTATTAAATGATTGAGTCTGTGCTAGAGTGTGCAGCTCTCCTTTTCAAAGGTCCTCCTAACAACCATTGCAAAGCTATGTTCGATCTGTATCAGATCAGCGTCAACTGAAGTGGAATAGGCATTTTACATTCCATAATTGTAATGATTCTCCTCGTAGGTGGAAGGAGGAGAGGACCAAAGCACAGCGTGGTAAGTGTTCATCTTATTTAATGATGAAAGAACACTTCAAAATACAAAACAACTAAGTGAAAACTGAAACAGTTCTGTCTGATGCAGACACACAAAGACTGAAAATAACCACCCATAAAACACAAAGGAAAACAGGCTACCTAAATATGGTTCTCAATCAGGGACAACGATTGACAGCTGCCTCTGATTGAGAACAATATCAGGCCAAATACAGAAATAAAAAATCATAGAAAAACTAACACAGACAATCCACCCAACTCACTGACCATCCCTGCAGACACACAAAGACTGAAAATAACCACCCATAAAACACAAAGGAAAACAGGCTACCTAAATATGGTTCTCAATCAGGACAACGATTGACAGCTGCCTCTGATTGAGAACAATATCAGGCCAAATACAGAAATAGAAAATCATAGAAAAACTAACTCACGCCCTGACCATACTAAAACAAAAGACAAAACAAAGGAACTAAGGTCAGAACATGACAATAATAAAATGTTACTCTAAAGTATCTTAAGAAGATAGAAGCTAATAAATATGTTTTATGTTTACTGTATCTTGTATAGGCTGTAAATGTGTCTTTACGTTTGTCTATTAATGGCAGCACCAATTCATCGAGTCAAATTCTGTGAATGTTTGAATGTAGGCCACTTGGCCAATAAAAGTTGTTTTGATTCTGATAGACAGTAACGTTACTTTGAATCTCCTAGTCTCTTCCCATATCCCATACAATCACACGTCAGTGGCCCAGGGAGCGTGGGAGAAAGCCCAATTTGTATATTTTATGAAATAGGAATAACTCTGAATACACGATCAATTAATTTTGTCAATTATTTTTCAACATTTTGGTGTGTGTGATTTGTTTACTATTTATGCTGGTAACGCTTAGACAGGTGCATCATAATTTGGTTTATGACATCACAATGTGAAATGGGCAACATATTTTGAAGTTCTGTAAAATAAGGCACAGTCTACAAATACACTGAAATGGGATGTTTGTGTTGCTGTAAAAAGGTATGTGTCAATTCTGGGCTAGAATTTGTCTAATTCTGTTACAATTTAGAGTATATTCTATTCTTTTCAGCTATGACTAGTTGTTTCATTGTCTATTTATTTGTGCCAAATGGCAGGATTTGGGACAGAGGGTATAACTGTATGGTTACAATGGTTTTATTTTTATAAACATGTATTTTTGCTATTTGTTAGCCTATGATACAGAATTCAATATGATTGGGTGACGAGTTCTTTATTTTATGGTCAGATCATGTGGTTTGGGTGTGACATTTGCTGCTAGTTCAAATATAACATATATAATGTTTCTCCAAACAGAAAAAGAAGTGCAGAGTTCGCCTCGGGATTGGGAGCCGCTGTCCATCGCCGTTCCCAATCCCACCCAAACTGACGTCATTGGATGCCAGCATGGTAACTGCGTCAGTTTGGAAAAACCGGGAGAAGAAGAACGTAAAGGATCACCACCAACTTGATTCTTCCTTTGTCTCTTCTTTCCATTTAAAACCGTCTACAACATCTCTGACGCCCCTCGACCCCTTGTCTGGCCGAACACCAATCGGCACTCCCTCACCCCCTCACCCCTGGATCCCCTGTCAGATCCCCTTCCACTCTCTTCAAGTTCTTCGGCCTCTCTTCCCTCTCCTCTCTCCACATGTCATCTCTCTCTTCTTCTTCTTCTTCTTCAGTGGAAGGATCAAAGAACTCCTCCCCTTTTAGTGCTTCTTCTGTTTCCCTGGCTGTCTCAACTCAGTTTTCCTCCTCCTCCCCTGCCCCCAGTCCTCCTCTCCAAACCCCTGGACCACCATGGAGAGACCAACAAAGACAGTGAGACTGCTAGGTACTGCAGCCTGATATCAAATTTCATGCCAACCAACACCATTAAATTGAAATGAAAAAGCCAATATAATATAGCTAACATAATGCATATGTCTGTGTGTCTTTACAGAGATCTTATGAGCTCTGAGGTCAAAGAGGTGGGGGCAGTTGTTCCACAGACAAAGAGAATGGTACCCCTATTTGCTGGCATCGCAGGTCTGTAAACGGGTGCCATTTTTTGGTGCTATTTGTCTCAATTAATCTTTGACAAAGCTTCTCTCTTACTGCTCTCCGTCTCTCGGTCTCTCTCTGCAGAGGCCTCCATTGACCTGAAGGCTTCCTCTGTCTCCTTGGAGAGGTAAGTACTGTAGCCAATAGCCACCCTCATCTCACTCAACTCTACATAAGAGTGGTCCCTCACACCATGACATGGTGAATATCTGTATGCCTGTACATTAAAACAGTGTTCAAACAGACCGATTGGTGTTGAGCTACTGCTACTGAGGCCTCTACCCTGTCTCTCTTCCTCCAGGCCATTGGTCAGGTCTCGGGAAGCCATGGCTCGCCTCCCCAACCTGTTCAGCAAGAGTAGCATCCAGCTGGGGGAGCAGAGCTGCACAGGCGAGGGCGAAGACAACACCAAGCTCCTCGGGTAAAACACACACACATCTACACACACACACACACAAACCTACTCTTATCTCTGAGCTCTGCTTTTTGTTTTAAATAATTCAGTGTGGTACTCAGAGTTATCTTGTGTTCATGCCTTACAAATCCATTCATTAGTTTACCTTTGGTCCACAGTTCAGATATTAGTGTGTAACTGATGGCTTCTTTCCCACAGGTTGCCTAATATTGGCAACACCTGCTTCATGAACTCTGCTCTGCAGTGCCTGCTGGGGCTGCCAGCATTTTGCAGAGACATCCTGAGACAGCAGAACATCTGGAGTTCCTCCCCTCCTCTAAACTGCTATGGTATACAGCCTCGCTCTCACCCTCCTGTCCCACCTGTACACACACTGACCCACCCACCTAGACGCTTATAGTTACAGTACACAAGTTCCGCCTCAATGTATGTGTCAGTGGAGGCTGCTGAGGGAGGACGGCTCGTAATGATGTCTGAAACGGAGCAAATGGAATGGCATCAAACACATGGAAACCATATGTTTGATGTATTTTGCATTCCACTGATTCGGCTCCAGCCATTACCACGAACCCGTCCTCCCCAATTAAGGTGCCATCAACCTCCTGTGGTATGTATGTATGTATGTATGTATGTATGTATGTATGTATGTATGTATGTATGTATGTATGTATGTATGTATGTATGTATGTATGTATGTATGTATGTATGTATGTATGTATGTATGTATGTATGTATGTATGTATGTATGTATGTATGTATGTATGTATGTATGTATGTATGTATGTATGTATGTATGTATGTATGTATGTATGTATGTATGTATGTATGTATGTATGTATGTATGTATGTATGTATGTATGTATGTATGTCTCTCTCTCTCTCTGTCTCTCTCTCTCTCTCTCTCTCTCTCTCTCTCTCTCTCTCTCTCTCTCTCTCTCTCTCTCTCTCTCTCTCTCTCTGTCTCTCTCTCTCTCTCTCTCTCTCTCTCTCTCTCTCTCTCTCTCTCTCTCTCTCTCTCTCTCTCTCTCTCTCTCTCTCTCTCTCTCTCTCTCTGGATGGATATTGTCCTTCGTACACTCTTAGTGTCTCATATGATCTTCAAGATAAAACCACACCCAACTCAGCTTCTGATTAACACCAGAGATGATTTCCTGTCACAGTCAGGAATAAGTTGAATCATATTTGATCAGAAGCTAAAGTAGAAGCACAGAGCTAATCTGTGGCCAAGGTGAGAGAGTGAAACCTGAATGCATGCTCTTTGTCTCCCTCCACAGCTGCTTTGCCAAGTTACATCAGGCCAGGCTTTCTGGAGGCACTGTTAATGATAAGAACAAGGAAAATAAGAAAATCCTTCAAACAGTCAAGCGCTGTCTTTCCGTTGTCAATGAGGACTATGAGGAAGACTATGAACAGGTAAGATATTATTTGCTAAAAGACTCACTTAACAATAAACCTGGGACACGTGACAGTGTTTTTCCTCAGCTCTGTTTCAGTTGTAGTTGTTGATGTATTTTCTGCTTCTTTCCCATTCTTCTCTTAGGATGCCCATGAATGTGTGTTGCTCCTCCTCTTTCAGCTGAAGGAGGAGGGTATGGCATTAAAGGGCTCACCAGAGCCATACACCTGCCCCGTGAAGCAGTTAGAATTCAAGCTGAAGACTTCCCGTACCTGCACCAGGTAACAGCTGTCATTTGTATACGGTGTACCTTGATGTCGTCATCACATTTGTGAGGAGGTTTAATGTCAGCATAACATGCAGGATACAGAGGTAAAGCATTAAGATAGTGTGAAGAGGGATCAAAAGGTTTGTGTTGGATAGCTGATGCATTTCTCTCCGTACTTCTGAAGCTGTGGAGTTATAGTTTATGGTCAGGAGGATTATAATCACCTGTCACTGAGCCTGAGCCATGACCTGCCACACAGCCTGGACCTCTACTTTAAGGTCAGCACTTAGCTTAAGCCAAGAGTTAGTATGTCAAGGAACACTAACATTAATGTCATAATGTTTATAATTGTATTGCTATCCTTTGTCACCTAGCCATCTGCGTTAGAGTGTGCATGCAGGGTGTGCTCAGGAAGCACGGCATCTGTGACTAGGCACTTCCTCACGCTGCCCCGGTGAGTCCCCCCATCATCATCTCAGATTACAATTGACAGTCCTGATCTAACTCACCAAACTGGGTTATTGATTTGAGTACAAGACTGATTCCTGTCTGTCTGTCTGTCTGTCTGTCTGTCTGTCTGTCTGTCTGTCTGTCTGTCTGTCTGTCTGTCTGTCTGTCTGTCTGTCTGTCTGTCTGTCTGTCTGTCTGTCTGTCTGTCTGTCTGTCTGTCTGTCTGTCTGTCGTGTCTGTCTGTCTGTCCGTCCGTCCGTCTGTCTGTCTGTCTGTCTGTCTGTCTGTGTCTGTCTGTCTGTCTGTCTGTCTGCCTGCCTGTGCCTGCCTGCCTGCCTGCCTGTCTGTCTCTGAGCAGGGTCCTAATGCTTCATATCAAGCGATTTACTGCAGGCAACTGGGAGCCAGAGAAGGTGGATGATCCCATGTCCATCCCTGCAGAAATAACCCTCCCAGCTGTATGTGGGAAGACAGCCCATGTCCAGTATGGAGCCAGGTTGGTTTACACTCTGTTTGGGGACATTGCACATTGAGTTGCCAACACACACCTTGATTTTCACACACTAGATATTTATTTTCAATGCCATCAATTTACACAGGGCAAGCTCCTGGGGAGAAACAACATGGACAACACACCTGCAAACTCCCGAAAGGCACCCTTGAAAGACCAGGTAGGACATTGTGTTACTGACATCATGCAGAACACCCTCTCATGAAACAGGACTGTTGAGGAAAGCAAGTCGGAAGCTGAAGTTAAGAGTTTATTTGTTGATAGGTTTCCACTTCAATTTGTGGTTTGTATTTACACTATATTTGATATACCCCCAGCAGCTTCAAATTCCTCTGAGCAGCTAGAGAAACCAGCTGACAGTGAGAAAAAGCAGCAGGCAGCCGCTGTGGTGAGGAGAGAGAGAGAGAGGGAGAGAGAAATAGAGAGAGAGAGAAAATAATTAACAGATAATAAGATCCAGTTGAGATAGTGGGCGGATCAAGATAAGGCAGTTATAGAAGGCACCCCTATCCTGTAGACAAGATAACTATCCTATTATTAAATGTGTTTCCTTACAGAGACACCAGCCAGACAATATCTACAAATTGTCAAGTGTGATCTCACATCTGGGAGACAACATGTATACAGGTATGCAGGCACGCAGGTATGCAGGCACGCACACACAATTATGAAAGCTTAATGTACACTCTATTTTGTTTCCCTTGTTCCCTAGGCCACTACATCAGTGATGTTTTGGACAGCCGTGGCAGTGGGTGGCTCTGCCTGGATGACGCACATGTCTTGAGGACAGATGAGGCCACTGTGCTGAAGGCGATTGCACAGACTGCCTACATCCTGTTCTATGTCTGCAGGTAAGGCTCTAGGCCACAAATTTGAGAAAAATCTCACAAATGGAGTCAATGATGACAATGAGTCATCAAGAAAAGGAAAAGTGTTTACCAAAGCTAGAAAGATGATTCATTGACCACACATTAAGAGTTATCCCTTTAACCTGTAATCCCTCTGTATGTGTTGTTTTTCAGACATTGTATGTACATGTAAGATCTCCCTGTCATTTCTCATTGAAGTGGAGCAGGTGAAGGAGACCAGGCCCCTCACTACCAGGAGAACCCATCATTAAACTAAGGGAGAGGCACAGCTGCTCAGGGACCACCTGGAGTAGCACGTATCACACACCAAGAAACATCAGATTAATCGAATTAGGCTGCCCTACACCACCATCAAGCTGCCCTAGACCACCATCAAGCTGCCCTAGACCACCATCAAGCTGCCCTACACCACCATCAAGCTGCCCTACACCACCATCAAGCTGCCCTACACCACCATCTATCTGCCCTAGACCACCATCAAGCTGCCCTACACCAACATCAAGCTGCCCTACACCACCATCAAGCTGCCCTACACCACAATCAAGCTGCCCTACACCAACATCAAGCTGCCCTACACCACCATCATGCTGCCCTAGACCACCATCAATCTGCCCTAGACCACCATCAGACTATCCTAGACCATTAGGACATCACGCTGCCCTACACCACCTAGACACCAGGCTGCCCTAGACTACCAGAACACCAGGCTGCCCTAGACCACGAGAACACCAGGCTGCCCTTGACCACCAGAAACAACAGCCTACACCACAAAGCATGTACCCACTCTAGGCCATCTACTGTATGTTTACAATTATAGAAATATAAAACATCTCACCGACCGAGTGCAATTAATGTTATTTTGCTATACATGGTAGTGAATAAATGTGCCTGCAGTGCATTCAGAAAGTGTTCAGATCCCTTGACTTTTTCCACATTTAGTTAAGTTACAGCCTTATTCTGAAATGGATTCAATTATTTTTTCTTCTTCTCATCAATCTACCCCATAATGACAGCAAAAACAGGTTTTAGATTTTTTTGCAATTTTATGAAGAAAACATAAAGCTAAACTATCACATTTACATAAGTATTCAGACCCTTTACCTAGTACTTTGTCGAAACACCTTTGGCAGCGATTACAGCCTCAAGTTTTCTTGGGTATGACGCTATAAGCTTAGCACATCTGTATTTGGGGAGTTTCTCTCATTCTTCTCTGCAGATCCTCTCAAGCTCTGTCGGGTTGGATGGGGAGCATCGCTGCACAGCTATTTTCAGGTCTCCAGAGATGTTCAATCAGGTTCAAGTCCGGGCTCTGGCTGGGCCACTCAAGGACATTCAGAGACTTGTCCCCAAGCCACCTCTGCGTTGTCTTGGCTGTGTGCTAAGGGTCGTTGTCCTGTTGGAAGGTGAACCTTCGCCCCAGTCTGAGATCCTGAACGCTCTGGAGCTGGTTTTCATCAAGCATCTCTCTGTACTTTGTGCCGTTCATCTTTCCCTCGATTCTGACTAGTCTACCAGTCCCTGCTGCTGAAAAACATCCCCACAGCATGACGCTGCCACCACCATGCTTCACCTTAGAAATGGTGCCAGGTTTCCTCCAGACATGGCGCTTGGCATTCAGGCCAAAGAGTTCAATCTTGGTTTCATCAGACCAGAGAATCTTGATTCTTGTGATCTGAGAGTCTTTTGGTGGCTTTTGGCAAACTCCAAGAGTGCTGTCATGTGCCTTTTACTGAGAAGTGGCTTCCTTCTGACCACTCTACCATAAAGACCTGGTTGGTGGAGTGCTGCAGAGATGGTTGTCCTTCTGGAGTTTTCTCTAATCTCCACAGAGGAACTCTGGAGCTCTGTCATAGTGACCATCAGGTTCCTGATAGCTCAGTTTGGCTAGGTGGCCAGCTCTTGGAGTCTTTGGAGTTCCAAACTTCTTCCGTTTAGGAATGATGGAGGACAATTCCTTCGACCTCATGGTTTGGTTTTTGTTCTGACATGCACTGTGAACTGGGACCTTATATAGACCTTTCTTATACAGGCCTTTCTAATCGACTGGCCGAGGTATCCTGGAAGGATATTGATCTCATCCCGTCAGTAGAGGATGCCTGTTTTTTAAATGCCTTCCTACCCATCTTAAATAAGCATGCCCCATTCAAGAGATTTAGAACCAGGAACAGATATTGCCTTTGGTTCTCCCCAGACCTGACTGCCCTTAACCAACACAAAAACATCCTATGGCATTCTGCATTAGCATCAAACAGCCCCTGTGATATGCAGCTGTTCAGGGAAGCTAGAAACCAGTATACACAGGCAGTTAGAAAAGCCAAGGCTAGCTTTTTTAAGCAGAAATTTGCTTCCTGCAACACTAACTCAAAAATGTTCTGGGACACTGTATAGTCCATGGAGAATAAGAACACCTCCTCCCAGCTGCCCACTGCACTGAAGATAGGAAATACTGTCACCACTGATAAATCCACTATAATTGAGAATTTCAATAAGCATTGTTCTACGGCTGGCCATGCTTTCCACCTGGCTACTCCTACCCCGGTCAACAGCACTGCACCCCCACAGCATTTCGCCCAAGCCTTCCCCATTTCTCCTTCTCCCAAATCCAGTTAGCTGATGTTCTAAAAGAGCTGCAAAATCTGGACCCCTACAAATCAGCCGGGCTAGACAATCTGGACCCCTTCTTTCTAAAATTATCTGCCGAAATTGTTGCCACCCTATTACTAGCCTGTTCAACCTCTCTTTCGTGTCGTCTGAGATTCCCAAAGATTGGAAAGCAGCTGCGGTCATCCCCCTCTTCAAAGGGGGGGACACTCTTGACCCAAACTGCTACAGACCGATATCTATCCTACCCTGCCTTTCTAAGGTCTTCGAAAGCCAAGTCAACAAACAGATTAGCGACCATTTCGAATCTCACCATACCTTCTCTGCTATGCAATCTGGTTTCAGAGCTGGTCATGGGTGCACCTCAGCCACGTTCAAGGTCCTAAACTATATCTTAACCGCCATCGATAAGAAACATTACTGTGCAGCCGTATTCACTCTTAGTGTCTCATATGATCTTTAAGATAAAACCACACCCAACTCAGCTTCTGATTAACACCAGACATGATTTCCTGTCACAGTCAGGAATAAGTTGAATCATATTTGATCAGAAGCTAAAGTAGAAGCACAGAGCTAATCTGTGGCCAAGGTGAGAGAGTGAAACCTGAATGCATGCTCTTTGTCTCCCTCCACAGCTGCTTTGCCAAGTTACATCAGGCCAGGCTTTCTGGAGGCACTGTTAATGATAAGAACAAGGAAAATAAGAAAATCCTTCAAACAGTCAAAGCTGTCTTTCCGTTGTCAATGAGGACTATGAGGAAGACTATGAACAGGTAAGATATTATTTGCTAAAAGACTCACTTAACAATAAACCTGGGACACGTGACAGTGTTTTTCCTCAGCTCTGTTTCAGTTGTAGTTGTTGATGTATTTTCTGCTTCTTTCCCATTCTTCTCTTAGGATGCCCATGAATGTGTGTTGCTCCTCCTCTTTCAGCTGAAGGAGGAGGGTATGGCATTAAAGGGCTCACCAGAGCCATACACCTGCCCCGTGAAGCAGTTAGAATTCAAGCTGAAGACTTCCCGTACCTGCACCAGGTAACAGCTGTCATTTGTATACGGTGTACCTTGATGTCATCATCACATTTGTGAGGAGGTTTATTGTCAGCATAACATGCAGGATACAGAGGTAAAGCATTAAGATAGTGTGTAGAGGATCAAAAGGTTTGTGTTGGATAGCTGATGCATTTCTCTCCGTACTTCTGAAGCTGTGGAGTTATAGTTTATGGTCAGGAGGATTATAATCACCTGTCACTGAGCCTGAGCCATGACCTGCCACACAGCCTGGACCTCTACTTTAAGGTCAGCACTTAGCTTAAACCAAGAGTTAGTATGTCAAGGAACACTAACATTAATGTCATAATGTTCATAATTGTATTGCTATCCTTTGTCACCTAGCCATCTGCGTTAGAGTGTGCATGCAGGATGTGCTCAGGAAGCACGGCATCTGTGACTAGGCACTTCCTCACGCTGCCCCGGTGAGTCCCCATCATCATCTCAGATTGCAATTGACAGTCCTGATCTAACTCACCAAACTGGGTTATTGATTTGAGTACAAGACTGATTCCTGTCTGTCTGTCTGTCTGTCTGTCTGTCTGTCTGTCTGTCTGTCTGTCTGTCTGTCTGTCTGTCTGTCTGTCTGTCTGTCTGTCTGTCTGTCTGTCTGTCTGTCTGTCTGTCTGTCTGTCTGTCTGTCTGTCTGTCTGTCATCGTCCGTCTGTCTGTCTCCGTCGTCCGTCTGTCCGTCCGTCCGTCCGTCCGTCCGTCCGTCCGTCTGTCTGTCCGTCTGTCTGTCCGTCCGTCCGTCCGTCCGTCCGCCCGCCCGCCCGCCCGCCTGCCTGCCTGCCTGCCTGCCTGCCTGCCTGCCTGCCTGCCTGCCTGCCTGCCTGCCTGCCTGCCTGCCTGCCTGCCTGCCTGTCTGTCTCTGAGCAGGGTCCTAATGCTTCATATCAAGCGATTTACTGCAGGCAACTGGGAGCCAGAGAAGGTGGATGATCCCATGTCCATCCCTGCAGAAATAACCCTCCCAGCCGTATGTGGGAAGACAGCCCATGTCCAGTATGGAGCCAGGTTGGTTTACACTCTGTTTGGGGACATTGCACATTGAGTTGCCAACACACACCTTGATTTTCACACACTAGATATTTATTTTCAATGCCATCAATTTACACAGGGCAAGCTCCCTGGGGAGAAACAACATGGACAACACACCTGCAAACTCCCGAAAGGCACCCTTGAAAGACCAGGTAGGACATTGTGTTACTGACATCATGCAGAACACCCCTCTCATGAAACAGGACTGTTGAGGAAAGCAAGTCGGAAGCTGAAGTTTAGAGTTTATTTGTTGATAGGTTTCCACTTCAATTTGTGGTTTTGTATTTACACTATATTTGATATACCCCCACCAGCTTCAAATTCCTCTGAGCAGCTAGAGAAACCAGCTGACAGTGAGAAAAAGCAGCAGGCAGCCGCTGTGGTGAGGAGAGAGAGAGAGGGAGAGAGAATAGAGAGAGAGAAAAATAATTAACAGATAATAAGATCCAGTTGAGATAGTGGGCGGATCAAGATAAGGCAGTTATAGAAGGAACCCCTATCCTGCAGACAAAATAACTATCCTATTATTAAATGTGTTTCCTTACAGAGACACCAGCCAGACAATATCTACAAATTGACAAGAATGTGATCTCACATCTGGGAGACAACATGTATACAGGTATGCAGGCACGCAGGTATGCAGGCACGCACACACAATTATGAAAGCTTAATGTACACTCTATTTTTTTGTTTCCCTTGTTCCCTAGGCCACTACATCAGTGATGTTTTGGACAGCTGTGGCAATGGGTGGCTCTGCCTGGATGACGACATGTCTTGAGGACAGATGAGGCCACTGTGCTGAAGGCGATTGCACAGACTGCCTACATCCTGTTCTATGTCTGCAGGTAAGGCTCTGGGTCACAAATATGAGAAAAATCTCACAAATGGAGTCAATGATGACAATGAGTCATCAAGAAAAGGAAAAGTGTTTACCAAAGCTAGAAAAGATTCATTGACCACACATTAAGAGTTATCCCTTTAACCTGTAATCCCTCTGTATGTGTTGTTTTCAGACATTGTATGTACATGTAAGATCTCCCTGTCATTTCTCATTGAAGTGGAGCAGGTGAAGGAGACCAGGCCCCTCACTACCAGGAGAACCCATCATTAAACTAAGGGAGAGGCACAGCTGCTCAGGGACCACCTGGAGTAGCACGTATCACACACCAAGAAACATCAGATTAATCAATTAGGCTGCCCTACACCACCATCAAGCTGCCCTAGACCACCATCAAGCTGCCTAGACCACCATCAAGCTGCCCTACACCACCATCAAGCTGCCCTACACCACCATCAAGCTGCCTACACCACCATCTATCTGCCCTAGACCACCATCAAGCTGCCCTACACCAACATCAAGCTGCCCTACACCACCATCAAGCTGCCTACACCACAATCAAGCTGCCCTACACCAACATCAAGCTGCCCTACACCACCATCATGCTGCCTAGACCACCATCAATCTGCCCTAGACCACCATCAGACTATCTAGACCATTAGACATCACGCTGTCTTCTTTCACCACCTAGACACCAGGCTGCCCTAGACTACCAGAACACCAGGCTGCCCTAGACCACACGAGAACACCAGGCTGCCCCTTGACCACCAGAAACAACAGCCTACACCACAAAGCATGTACCCACTCTAGGCCATCTACTGTATGTTTACAATTATAGAAATATAAAACATCTCACCGACCGAAAAGTGCAATTAATGTTATTTTGCTATACATGGCAGTGAATAAATGTGCCTGCAGTGCATTCAGAAAGTGTTCAGATCCCTTGACTTTTTCCACATTTAGTTAAGTTACAGCCTTATTCTGAAATGGATTCAATTATTTTTTCTTCTTCTCATCAATCTACCCCATAATGACAGCAAAAACAGGTTTTAGATTTTTTTGCAATTTCATGAAGAAAAACATAAAGCTAAACTATCACATTTACATAAGTATTCAGACCCTTTACCTAGTACTTTGTCGAAACACCTTTGGCAGCGATTACAGCCTCAAGTTTTTTCTTGGGTATGACGCTATAAGCTTAGCATCTGTATTTGGGGAGTTTCTCCTCATTCTTCTCTGCAGATCCTCTCAAGCTCTGTCGGGTTGGATGGGGAGCATCGCTGCACAGCTATTTTCAGGTCTCCAGAGATGTTCAATCAGGTTCAAGTCCGGGCTCTGGCTGGGCCACTCAAGGACATTCAGAGACTTGTCCCCAAGCCACCTCTGCGTTGTCTTGGCTGTGTGCTAAGGGTCGTTGTCCTGTTGGAAGGTGAACCTTCGCCCCAGTCTGAGATCCTGAACGCTCTGGAGCTGGTTTTCATCAAGCATCTCTCTGTACTTTGTGCCGTTCATCTTTCCCTCGATTCTGACTAGTCTACCAGTCCCTGCTGCTGAAAAACATCCCCACAGCATGACGCTGCCACCACCATGCTTCACCTTAGAAATGGTGCCAGGTTTCCTCCAGACATGGCGCTTGGCATTCAGGCCAAAGAGTTCAATCTTGGTTTCATCAGACCAGAGAATCTTGATTCTTGTGATCTGAGAGTCTTTTGGTGGCTTTTGGCAAACTCCAAGAGTGCTGTCATGTGCCTTTTACTGAGAAGTGGCTTCCTTCTGACCACTCTACCATAAAGACCTGGTTGGTGGTGTGCAGAGATGGTTGTCCCTTCGAGTTTTCTCTAATCTCCACAGAGGAACTCTGGAGCTCTGTCATAGTGACCATCAGGTTCTGATAGCTCAGTTTGGCTAGGTGGTAGCTCTTGGAGTCTTTTGGAGTTCCAAACTTCTTCCGTTTAGGAATGATGGAGGACAATTCCTTCGACCTCATGGTTTGGTTTTGTTCTGACACTGTGAACTGGGACCTTATATAGACCTTTCTAATACAGGCCTTTCTAATCGACCTGGCCGAGGTATCCTGGAAGGATATTGATCTCATCCCGTCAGTAGAGGATGCCTGTTTTTTTAAATGCCTTCCTACCCATCTTAAATAAGCATGCCCCATTCAAGATATTTAGAACCAGGAACAGATATTGCCTTTGGTTCTCCCCAGACCTGACTGCCCTTAACCAACACAAAAACATCCTATGGCATTCTGCATTAGCATCAAACAGCCCCTGTGATATGCAGCTGTTCAGGGAAGCTAGAAACCAGTATACACAGGCAGTTAGAAAAGCCAAGGCTAGCTTTTAAGCAGAAATTTGCTTCCTGCAACACTAACTCAAAAATGTTCTGGGACACTGTATGGTCCATGGAGTATAAGAACACCTCCTCCCAGCTGCCCACTGCACTGAAGATAGGAAATACTGTCACCACTGATAAATCCACTATAATTGAGAATTTCAATAAGCATTGTTCTTTGCTGGCCATGCTTTCCACCTGGCTACTCCTACCCCGGTCAACAGCACTGCACCCCCCACAGCATTTCGCCCAAGCCTTCCCCATTTCTCCTTCTCCAAATCCAGTTAGCTGATGTTCTAAAAGAGCTGCAAAATCTGGACCCCTACAAATCAGCCGGGCCAGACAATCTGGACCCCTTCTTTCTAAAATTATCTGCCGAAATTGTTGCCACCCCTATTACTAGCCTGTTCAACCTCTTTCGTGTCGTCTGAGATTCCCAAAGATTGGAAAGCAGCTGCGGTCATCCCCCTCTTCAAAGGGGGGACACTCTTGACCCAAAACTGCTACAGACCGATATCTATCCTACCCCCTGCCTTTCTAAGGTCTTCGAAAGCCAAGTCAACAAACAGATTAGCGACCATTTCGAATCTCACCATACCTTCTCTGCTATGCAATCTGGTTTCAGAGCTGGTCATGGGTGCACCTCAGCCACGTTCAAGGTCCTAAACTATATCTTAACCGCCATCGATAAGAAACATTACTGTGCAGCCGTATTCATTGATCTGGCCAAGGCTTTCGATTCTGTCAATCACCACATCCTCAACGACAGACTCGACAGCCTTGGTTTCTCAAATAATTGTCTCAGCTGGTTCACCAACTACTTCTCTGATAGAGTTCAGTGTGTCAAATCGGAGGGTCTGCTGTCCGGACCTCTGGCAGTCTCTATGGGGGTGCCACAGGGATCAATTCTTGGACCGACTCTCTTCTTTGCATACATCAATGATGTCGCTCTTGCTGCTGGTGAGTCTCTGATCCACCTCTACACAGACGACACCATTCTGTATACTTCTGGCCCTTCTTTGGACACTGTTAACAACCCTCCAGGCAAGCTTCAATACCATACAACTCTACTTCCGTTCTCATCTCTGTGTTTTCCTGATGTGGACATGACAAATGGAGGTGGTGACACAGAGCGAGCAGGAATAAATCCTTATTTTTTTAACCATTTAACCATTTTCAAGCAAACGGAATGAGCAGCAGCTACGTTTGGTTACATAAGGACTGTTAGTGAAATTCCCGAGAGTAACGGTTAATGTGTTTGGATGTTAATTATTTTACTAGGCTTCCTGTATTTGACATTGTGTTATTTCGCTGAACACCAGATTTTTGGCAGAGAAACTAGGCTACTCAGTCGAGAGAGAAAAACTCACCCAGATGTATATTCCTGTCGGAAAAAATATAAATCAACTGTTTGAAAATGTGAAGAATTAGTTTAAAAAGAAAAGTAAAACAACATTTTTTTGTACAATTATTTTTACAAATTTTAATCACATCTTTATTTGGCCTACCCCCGATGGCATTCTGTTCTACAGGAATGATTCAAATTGTTATGCAGTGGTTACAACTAGGGTTGCACATTGTGGGGAATATTCACAGGTGGAAACTTTCCGTGGGAATTAACAGGAATATTTGGGAATTAACGGGAATATATGGGAATTAACGTAAATATATGCAAATTAATACATCTAAATGTAGATGTTTTTGCATTGGATATATTTACCATATATTTACCATTTCAAATGATTAAAATTATTAAATTCTTCCAATATAAATTTAAAAAACAATTTAGTTACGAATTGAGTTGACTTAATTAAATGAGTTGGCTCTTGTCTCTTCACATGGGATGATTTCACTGAACAACAAAATAAATAAATTATTGAATGATCCCCAATGTTCCATCGCATCTCCCAAAACGGCCTCATCTTAACTGTTACTTTCCAACCCTGTTGAGGATGGCTCGTTGTCAGGCTCAAAAAGCTCAAATTTTCCTGGATGGCGACCAACTTTTCAACCTTTGTATTGGTCCACTTGTTGCATACTTTGGTGTGTGTGTTCCAAAACAAGGACCAATTGCGTTCTGAGGCAGCTGATGTTGGTGGGATTTGGAGGATGATGGAGGCAACAGGAGAAAGAGCCTCAGATCCACGAAGTCATTTCCACCAGGTGGCTGATGAGATATGTTGGCATGACTGCCATATTGCATCTCTATCTCAAAGCCCTTACTTGGAAGTGTACTTTGCCAGACTGCCAAGAACCTTGCCCTCATTCAGGCTAAGGTTGTGAGACACAGTAGTGATGACACCATTGGCCTTGTTGAGCTCTGCACCAGACAGGATGCTCTTCCCAGCATACTTGGGGTCCAACATGTACACTGCAGCATGTATGGGCATCAGGCAGAAGTCTTCACGCTTTTTGATGTATTTCAGAACTGCAGTTTCCTCTGCTTGAAGCAACAGTGAAGTCGGCAGGGCAATACGGATTTCTTCTCTTACATCTGCAAGCAGAGTCTGAACATCCGACAGGATGGCATTGTCTCCCTAAATCCGTGCAATGGCTACTGCTATAGGTTTCAGGAGTTTCAGGCTGCTAACCACTCTCTCCCAAAATACATAATCCAGGAAGATCCTCTTGATGGGGCTGTCTATATCGGCAGTCTGTGATATGGTCATTTCTTGGAGAGACTCCTTCCCTCCAGGAGACCGTCAAACATGATGACAACACCACCCAAATGAGTGTTTCTGGGCAGCTTCAATGTTGTGCTCTTATTCTTCTCACTTTTGCTTGATGAGGCAGATTGCTGCTATAACTTGATGACTCTTCACATAGCTAACTTTTTCCTTGGCTGTCTTATAGAGTGTATCCATTTTGTTAGTGCCAATATGTCATTGAGGAGCAGATGCAATGCATGAGCAGCCTGCCAATGGGTGTGATGTGAGGGTAGGACTCCTCCACTTTTGACCAAGCAGCCTATACAAATGTAAGCAAGGTCTGTTGTCCCTTGTGTTTATGCTCTTGTGGAATACTGGAGATGGTTATTCCTTGCCCATGAACATTCAACCACCCATCAGAGTTGATTGCAATACAGTCTGCTTTCGCTATGAGTTGCTTGACCTTCACTTGAACTCTGTTGAACTCTTCATCCAGCAAATGAGTAGATAAAGCATGTCTGGTTGGAGGGGTGTATGCTGGGTGAAGAACATTCAGAAGTATCTTCAATACACATTGCCTGTGAGCATCAGAGGTGAACCAGTTGCATACACAGCTCGAGCAAAACATTCTTCAGCATTTCTCTGGCTATGTTCCTCCATTGAGTCAAAAAAACTCTGATTCCAGAAGGACCATGAGCTCTTGCTATCAATAAGGTGTCATATTCATCATTTTCACCTCAAATAGAAGTAGAGGGACTTTTGTCAGAGGTTGCTTGTTGTGAGCGCTGAGGGAACTTTATGCACTTGGCCAGATAATTCTGCATCCTTGTTACGTTCTTCACATATGATTTGGCACAGTATTTGAACATGTACACAGCTTTTCCTTCTACATTAGCTGCAGTAAAATGTCTCCACACATCAGATAGCGCCCGTGTCATTTTCCTGTAAAGATTAGAAAAAATGAGTAAATAAATACCCAAATAGAATTCCATGAACAGATAAATAGTTAAGCAGTTAGATTAAACAACTCCTTTGTAAGATAAATGTTTTAAAGTGAAACATATATGGAAATGGGTGAATTAACACTTCACAGTCAGCAGGCTCAAGCAAGCTAAAACCCATGTGGTAGCAAAAATGAACTAGCAGATTTTGTTAACAAATTAGAAATGATTTAAACACACTTTGTTGTAGGCTACTATTTACTAGATAACAAAATATCATGTCGTATAAAATATATTCCCCCCAACCAGTATCGTAATTAAAACTTATCAGAAAGCATGCAGTCCTTGGCTCAGACAGTATACTAGTGTGGGCTCAATAGCATCTCATTAGTGTGCAAGATCTTGAGAATAAGCTCTACATGTGATGGAAGACTGCACTGTGCATGCAAAGGGTTGCAATTCCATTGAATCGGGAATAGTTTAACCAAAATATGCCACAAGACCAAGAATTTAAGCAAAATTCCCCAAATCCCGGCTTTACTTCCCATGGAAAATTTGCTGGAAAGTTTCTGACTCTTTGCATCCCTAGTTACGACCATCCATTTATTATGCATATGATTATCTGCAACATAGAGCTACAACCTATGAGTCACTTCAATGGCCGGAGCTCCCTAATGTTTTGACAGGATAAGTATCTCTCTGGATGGCACTTTGTTTTCAATTTAAAGTTTTATTAAGTTCTTGTTTTCAAATCAACCACCACAACACATTCACAGATGTGACAGGCTTAAAAAAACATTAATAATAATAATAATAATAATAAATAATAGTTATTTTACATATATATATATATACATTGTGACAAAAAAGTATTTAGTCACCCACCAATTGTGCAAGTTCCCCACTTAAAAGATGAGAGGCCTGTAATTTTCATCATAGGTACACTTCAACTATGAAAGACAAAATTAGAAAAAAAATCCAGAAAATCACATTGTAGGATTTTTTATGAATTTATTTGCAAATTATGGTGGAAAATAAGTATTTGGACACCTATACGTGTATACATACATACATACATACATACATACATACATACATACATACATACATACATACATACATACATACATACATACATACATACATACATACATACATACATACATACATACATACATACATACATACATACATACATACATACATACATACATACATACATACATACATACATACATACATACATACACACAAAGAACAATTAAAAAATAAACATATATATAAAGTTTTCAGCAGCACTAACAAGGTTCTTATTAGCTATTTCTAGCCTTCGCTGAGACGACGAGGAAATAATTAGTTTTTAGATTTTACAGTACTTTACACAATGTATCTGCTCATTTCCCTAATCTCCCCATTCACTCTGTCCAATTTGAAATATAGTTGAGTAGTGGAGACCAGAGTCGATCAAACTTGGGCTGTCTCTTGTGGAGGTCATAAGTGAGCTTTTCAAGAGGGAGAAAGTCAACAATCTGGTCAATCCACATCTTAAATGTAGGAGGGGTATTAGAGGCCCACAATAGAAAATACATTTCTTAGCAAAGTATGTAATAGTCATAAGAAACTTTTCTCTGTCAGGATCAAGAACAAAGTCCTGCTGGGCATTAAGAAGATAGATACACAGGGTCATATCAAACTGTACATCTAGTATTTTCTGTGCAGCAGTATGTATAGCTTGCCCGAATCTGGCAATCTCTCTACAGCTCCAAAATACATGCATATAGGTTCCACTTTCAGAGGTACATCTTTTACAGTTAGGAGACATGTCAGTTTTCATTATATGGAGTCTCAAAGGACTGTAATAAAATTAGATTCTTTAATTTTTACATTAGTAGAGGAGCAGTATACCCTGTTGCAAACCTCCGCCCATAACACCCATAACTCATCACTGACCTAGGTCCTTTTCCCAGATTATTTTCAAAGGAGTAAAGGAGGAGCCGCCTTTCTCAGAAAGTCTATAGATATAAGATATATTGCCTTTAATGGATTGTGCTGTGACAAGAAGGGTTTAAATGGAAGTAAATGAGGAAATTACATGTGTAATTTGAAGATATTTTGGGGGGATTTTGGCACATTGGATTCACTGCAGAGCTCTTGAAAGGATTTCAGTGTAGTGGTTTTCTGATGAAATAGGTCTGAAAAGGTCCTGATTCCTAGAGTATGTCAAAGATTAAAGTTGGCATCCTCGGGGCTTTTGGCAAGACTGGGTTGCCTACTATAGGAGAGTGAGAACATATTTGTGAGGAAATGCCCAGGTATTTCTTACAGTCCCTCCACGCTAGTAGGGTGCTGTAAATCACAAAGGTTTTGGCTATGTTTCCCACTTCACTAAAGTGATTAATGAATAGAATTGAGTTTAGGGGCAATGGACCACAGGATTGGGCTTCTATCTGAATCCATGTTGTGTCATGTTTTGTCATATATTGTCATGTCTTGTCCCTGTGCTTTCTCTTCTATTCGTTTCCCCTGCTGGTCTTATTAGGTTTCTTTTCCTCTCTCTCTATCCCTCTCTCTCTCTATCGTTCCGTTCCTGCTCCCAGCTGTTCCTCATTCCCCTAACTACCTCGTTTACTCTTTCACACCTGTCCCCTATTTTGCCCTCTGATTAGAGTCCCTATTTCTCCCTCTGTTTCCGCTTCTGTCCTTGTCGGATCCTTGTTTGATGTTTGCTGTACTGTGTCCTTGTTCCGTCCTGTCGTGTTTTTGCCTTCTTCAGATGCTGCGTGTGAGCAGGTGTCTCTATCAGCTACGGCCTGCGCCAACCCGAAGCGACCTGCAGTCTGTGGCCGCTTCTCCTGTTGTTCCCCTCTACTGACTAGAGGATTTCAGTTATTCCTGTTTGGACATTACCTGTGAAAGAATTCAGGTTTAATCGTTTTTTGTTAAGACTGGAATAAACTCTGTTTCTGTTAAGTCGCTTTTGGGTCCTCATTCACCTGCATAACATGTTGACTCTTGTCTGTTTGTGATCCATGTTAGCATGTTGCGGATTTGGGCAGACCAGTGGTACAATTGATGGGAGGGAAGGGCAAGACCACCTTTAGATTATGTTTTTGATAGAGTGGAGAACTTGATCCTAGGTTTTTTATTGCCCCACATAGATTTGGTAATGCTTTGGTTAGTTGTTTTGAAAAGGAAACTGGGAGATAGCATGGGATCATCTGAAATAAATAGTTCAGTCTAGGGAGGATGTTCATACGGATGACATTAATTCTTCCTACTAAGCTAATTGGGAGGGAGATCCAGGTTTGGAGATCATTCTTGATTCGATCCAGGAGTGGGAGATCATTTTCCTTGAAAAGGCTATTCAGATCTGGTGTTATGAAGATCCCAAGGTATTGAAACCCCTGTGTCTTCCATTGGAAAGGACATAGTGTCTTCATAGAGCTGGTGAGTGTAATATTGAGAGGGCAGACAGTGGATTTGTAAAATTGATCTTATGACCTGAAAACTTGCCATACTGAGCAATTGTGTCTAAAATGGGAGGGTGGGACTTCTCCGGGTTGGATATGTAGAGCAAGACATTATCAGCATAAAGCGAAATCTTGTGCTGCAGGCCGCCTGCAGAGACACCCATAATACTTGGATTGCTCCTTATCAACTCTGCCAGAGGCTCCGCCCTCAACAAGTAGAGCAGGGGGGACAGCGAGCACCCTTGTCTTGAGCCCCATTCCAGGGGAATCTGTCAGAGTTCCACCCGTTAGTAGTCACCATGGCATTTGGATGAGAGTATAGTGGTTTGATCCATTTAATCAAATTTGGGCCCATATTGACTGAAAACAGAAAGCTCCACTCCATCCTGTCAAACACCTTCTCAGCATCCAGTGAAGCCAGCAGGACAGGGGTCTTCTGTGCATTTAATTGATCAATAATATCAAAAGAGGCGAATGTTATCAGAAGAGTATCTGTCTCTAATAAATCCAGTTTGGTCTGCTTTTATTATTTTGGGAAGAAGAGTGTTTTGTCTTTTGCCGAGGAATTTGGTAATTATTTTGTAGTCGAAATCCAACAAGCTTATGGGCCGGAAGGACGAGCAGGATAGAGGGTGCTTGTCTTCTTTGAGCAACACTGTAATGCGAGCTGTGCATTGAGTCTGGGAGAACTCCGTTTTGCAAAATCCTCCAGCATTGGCATGAAGATAGGGCTGAGCTGGGGCCAAAAAACTTTGTAGAACTCTCTGGGGAATCCATCTGGGCCTGGGGACTTATTAGGTGGCATGGAGGTAATTGCCTCCAGGATCACTTCAGGAGTGAAGGGGGAGTTGAGATCCTCTTGGTCAGTCTCTGATAGTTTAGGTAGTGAGATTCCCTCTAGGAAAGAGTGGAGTTCTGCCTCCGTGTGTTTTCTCTCAGAGGTATATAGTTTGCAGTAAGAATCATGAAAAGTTAAATTTATATTTTGGGGTCATATGTGACCTCGTCCTCTGCTGTTCGGATAGCCATGATTGTACGCTGTGACTGCTCTTTTTTAAATCGGTAAGCAAGTCATCTACTAGGCCTATTGCTATAGGAGGTGCTGTCTGGGGATTGTTTATGTACTTTTTCACAGCATTCCAGCTCCCTCTCGAGATCTAGCATGTGTGCTTCCATTGCTTTTTTCTTAGAGGAAGCATATGCAATTAGATGACTTCTTAGTGTGGCTTTAGCAGCGTCCCACATTGTGGCCAGAGAAACAGGAGAATCTTTGTTGTCTTGTGTGTAGTTGTCTATCCATGTAGTTACCAATGTATGGAACGCTTCATTTGATAACATGGAGGTGTTGAATTTCCAGCTCTTTGACCTCGGGATGTTTTTGCAGAGGTCAAAGCGGAGGTGGACAAAGGCGTGATCTGAATGTGCTATGGGTCCGATTGTACAAGTGGCTGAATTTATGAAACTCTTTGGGATAAAAATGTAATCTATATGGGAGTAGGTGTTATGGACATTAGAGTAGTATGTATAGTCCATAGATGAGCTCTCTCTCTAGATATCTATCAGTCCCATCTCTTTAGTAAGAGAGTTCAACATCTTTGCAGATCTAGGATTTGTGGTGGGGACTTGAGATGATTTGTCTAGGGTCGGGTTAAGGGTACAATTAAAATCTCCGGCCACCACGCCAAAGGAAACACAATATTCATTGAACAGGGTTATCATTTTGACATGAAAGCAGGAGTATCTGTGTTAGGGGCGTATATATTTAAGATAGTAATTGGTTGACCATACAGTGACCCAGTTATCAAAATAAATCTCCCCTCCGGATCAGATATGTTTTTGTCAATTATGAATGGAACATTCATATGGATACGTATGGCTGTGCCTCTACTGTTTGATTTGAAAGATGAGAAATACACCTGTCCCACCCAAGCTCTGCGGAGTTTGGCATGTTTGGCATCACAGAGGTGTGTCTCTTGTAATAGCGCAATGTCTGCTTTTTACTTTTTAGAGCACATAGTATCTTTTTCTGTTTTACTGCATGACCGAGACCATGGCAGTTCCATGTCAATAGATTTAAGGTACTAGTCATCATCATCAAACAGTCATCGAACTTTAGTGCAAGTCATCTCTGGGTAAAAGTGGATAATAGTTACAGCTGCTATCACTTAAAAGGAAAATAAATGGTGTACATAAAATAACAATCTCTGAACACCCCAGCCGAGTTCCCAAACAACTCAACACATCCCGATGGATCTATTACCCCCCCCGCTCAGTCTCTCCCCACCAAAGAAATGCCTCATCCTCTCCTCTCCGCCCGCAAGGGACATAGGGAACCACAAGTAATAATAGCAACAAAAAGGGCAAATAAAAGTAGGCTGAAACGTTAGTAGGCCTAGGTTAGGCTATAGAGCCTATCCCTCTCAGCTAAAGGAACATAAATATAGATTGGACGGCTATAATAACATTTAGCGGGCGGGTGGTTCTTTGGATATTGGCTATATGTTGTTTTACCTCCTTTAGTAATGGCATTAATCACATTTAGTCATTGGTCCGTTTCTCATTGACCAGGATTATCTTTCAAAAAACGTTTTGTCTCTTTGGGAGTTTTGAAGTGTTGCAGGGCTCCTTGGTGAAGAATCCTGAGCTCGTTTGGGTACTTGAATCCCCTGAAGATACCTCGGTCAATGGAGTATTTCTTCACTTCGTCAAACTCTTGGCGCTTTCGGCGTATTCAGCTGACAGGTCCTGGTGTAAAGTGAGTTTGGCGTTTCCCACTGTGATGGTGTTGATTTTCGCCGCCTGTAGGACTCGTTCCCTGTCGGTGAATCTCAGGAAACGTATGGTGATTGGGCGCGATGGTTGTCTGGCTGCTGGTGGGAGCCTCATTGCCCGGTGAGCTCTCTCTTTGGGCCTGTCGGTGGACAGGTGGAGCCACTCGGGAAGTTTGCCTTGCAGGTAGGGGATCAGTGGCATGTTTCCCTCTTCTTTTTCGGCCCAGATTTAATAGAACACAATTATTCCTTTGCCCCCTGTTTTCCAGGTCCTCTGTTTTCTCTTCCAAATGCTCTATTTTCTTTTTAGCATATGCTATTGTTTCCATGGCATCTGTCAATAAGTTTTGCATGGATAGGATTCGCCCCTCTGCCTCCTCCAGGCGCCCCGTGTTTATCTTGTTGTTGATGTCAGGCAAAGCATTTTCCAGGATTGTCACCTTGCCCCCTATCGCACTGAGCTGAGAGTTAATGGCATCTAATTTATTGTTGAGTTCTGTACGTTGGGATCTCAAATCAGAAAGGATGTCTTCGACAGAGTGTGAGGTTGGCATTCGTTGGGCCTCGGGGGGAGCGGGTCCTCTTGCTCCTGGCTAATGGCGCTAGCTTTTCTGAAGCTAGCTTCTTCTTGGAGAGCTTTTTCAGTCGCTAATGCTCGAGTCCGGGTAAAAATGTCACCTGTAGTGTCGCCTTTTGTAGCCGCCATTACTTTTACTAAAGCTAAAGGAGTTTAAACTTGAAGTGGAGGTAAGATTAGGAATTGGAATCTACTTGTGCGGTGCTCTTAGTTCACACGGCCATCTCGTTCAAGGGTCATGTGATCCCCCTGGATGACACTTTTTGAATGACTGCTGGCTGCAGCCTGGAGCTGGTGCATGGAGGATGACTGGATGACCCATTGTGTTCAGTTTGGATGCTCTCCTAGAGGGGAGGAGGGTGAGGGTGGCTGGGGAAGGGAGGTGGGGAGAGTTAGAAGTATACAAGTAAAACTAAATGCATGCTCTTCAACCGATCGCTGCCTGCACCTGCCAGCCTGTCCAACATCACTACTCTGGACGGTTCTGACTTAGAATACGTGGACAACTACAAATACCTAGGTGTCTGGTTGGACTGTAAACTCTCCTCCAGACCCACATCAAACATCTCCAATCCAAAGTTAAATCTAGAATTGGCTTCCTATTTCGCAACAAAGCATTCTTCACTCATGCTGCCAAACATACCCTTGTAAAACTGACCATCCTACCATCCTCGACTTCGGCGATGTCATTTACAAAATAGCCTCCAATACCCTACTCAACAAATTGGACGCAGTCTATCACAGTGCAATCCGTTTTGTCACCAAAGCCCCATATACGACCCACCATTGCGACCTGTACCCTCTCGTTGGCTGGCCCTCTCTTCATACTCGTCGCCAAACCCACTGGCTCCATGTCATCTACAAGACCCTGCTAGGTAAAGTCCCCCTTATCTCAGCTCGCTGGTCACCATAGCATCACCCACCTTAGCACGCGCTCCAGCAGGTATATCTCTAGGGTCACCCCCAAAACCAATTCTTTCTTTGGCCGCCTCTCCTTCCAGTTCTCTGCTGCCAATGACTGGAACGAACGACAAAAATCTCTGAAACTGGAAACACTTATCTCCCTCATTAGCTTTAAGCACCAACTGTCAGAGCAGCTCACAGATTACTGCACCTGTACATAGCCCACCTATAATTTAGCCCAAACAACTACCTCTTTCCCTACTGTATTTATGTTATTTATTTATTTTGCTCCTTTGCACCCCATTATTTTATTTCTACTTTTCACATTCTTCCACTGCAAATCTACCATTCAGTGTTTTACTTGCTATATTGTATTTACTTTGGCACCATGGCCTTTTTTTCCTTTACGTCCCTTAACTCACCTCATTTGATCATCGTATATAGTCTTGTTTAGACTGTATTATTGA
>NW_025747832.1:0-45433 GCF_021184085.1 Oncorhynchus gorbuscha | reverse complement strand
AAACCTTGGCGTGAACACCCTGTCGTTCTCAACTAACATCAAGGCGGTGGCCCGTTCCTGTAGGTTCAAGCTCTACAACATCCGCAGAGTACGACCCTGCCTCACACAGGAAGCGGCGCAGGTCCTAATCCAGGCACTTGTCATCTCCCGTCTGGATTACTGCAACTCGCTGTTGGCTGGGCTCCCTGCCTGTGCCATTAAACCCCTACAACTCATCCAGAACGCCGCAGCCCGTCTAGTGTTCAACCTTCCCAAGTTCTCTCCACGTCACCCCGCTCCTCCGCTCTCTCCACTGGCTTCCAGTTGAAGCTCGCATCCGCTACAAGACCATGGTGCTTGCCTACGGAGCTGTGAGGGGAACGGCACCTCAGTACCTCCAGGCTCTGATCAGGCCCTACACCCAAATAAGGGCACTGCGTTCATCCACCTCTGGCCTGCTCGCTTCCCTACCACTGAGGAAGTACAGTTCCCGCTCAGCCCAGTCAAAACTGTTCGCTGCTCTGGCTCCCCAATGGTGGAACAAACTCCCTCACGACGCCAGGACAGCGGAGTCAATCACCACCTTCCGGAGACACCTGAAACCCCACCTCTTTAAGGAATACCTAGGACAGGATAAAGTAATCCTTCTCACCCCCCTTAAAATATTTAGATGCACTATTGTAAAGTGGCTGTTCCACTGGATGTCATAAGGTGAATGCACCAATTTGTAAGTCGCTCTGGATAAGAGCGTCTGCTAAATGACTTAAATGTAAATGTAAATGTAATTTCAAAAGTACTGGTAGACTAGGATTTGTGTCATGTCATCCAGGTCAGTATAAACAATTATTTATACAAAGTACTAAACCTGACTCTCGTTTTTTAAGTGTTCATAGGTCTCGGTCTATATATTCCTGGTGGGTTTTTTTCACAAACAATGCTTTATTTAAACGCTCTTCACACACCATGCTTACTTGAGACCAAAACTAGGGATCAATTGTAAAATCGTGCAAGTTGGGGGAATTTTCACGCCTACATTAGCCGGGCTATGAAGAGTCTAATATTTCATCATGGGTGGATGGCTTCTTTTGTATTCCATAGTATTGAATGAATGTATTAATTGCTGTAATTTATCATTCTCATTCTCAAAGGTGAGTTCACAATCTCATTCTCATGTTCATGTTTATAAAATATTGATATTTTGGAGATGATTTTCTTTTCAAATAACTGAAAATGTGCAGATTTAATTTGAATAAAGGGAAAAGTGCCATTCTTGAACATGGGGTTAAACAATAGGCCCTTTTAATTTTGTCTGGCTTGCAATTCCAATTCAAATTGAATATTTTTTCTCATATAATTTACAGGTCACTATGTGTAGGCAAAACCATAAACAAGTAGGTAAACTGTGATATGACTAAATAGTTAAACAGGGTGATTCTTCCACAAATAGACAGGTATTTTCATCAAGTACAGGAGATGGAGTTCCTCACAGGTGTGCCTGGCATGGATTGTGACTCAATCTCATTCCTCTTCAATGCATCATTTTTATTATATTGAAACTTGGCAAGTCAGTTTAGAACAAATTCTTATTTTCTGTGACAGCCTAGGAACAGTGGGTTAACTGCCTTGTTCAGGGGCAGATCAACAGATTTTTACCTTTTTAGCTCAGCGATTTGATCTTGCAACCTTTCGGTTACTAGTCCAACGCTCTAACCTCTAGGATACCTGCCACCCCATGACTCTCCACATGACTCTCCGACCAATGCTGTCTGACTCTCCGACCAATGCTGTCTGACTCTCCCCATGACTCTCCGACCAATGCTGTCTGACTCTCCCCATGACTCTCCGACCAATGCTGTCTGACTCTCCCCATGACTCTCCGACCAATGCTGTCTGACTCTCCCCATGACTCTCCGACCAATGCTGTCTGACTCTCCCCATGACTCTCCCCATGACTCTCCGACCAATGCTGTCTGACTCTCCACTAATGACTTGACCCTCCACCAATAATTACATTTAGAGGACTGGAAGATTCTAAATTAATATCTAAGCAACATTTTTTGTTAGCGCAAATCTGATCTGTGAGAATTCGGTGTATTTTTGGGGTGTGCATGTAGGACAGAGAAATAGCAATTCCTACACTATTTGTAACGGTTCTCTTGTGGTGAAGGAGAGTCGGACAAAATGCAGCGTGTAGATTGCGATCCATGTTTATTCAACAAACGAAACACGAATCTAAATACAAACACTACAAAACGTAACGAAAATCCGAAACAGCCTCTACCAGTGTAAACTAACACAGAATAAGGACATCAAGACACTAAGGACAATCACCCACGAAACACTCAAAGAATATGGCTGCCTAAATATGGTTCCCAATCAGAGACAACGATACACACCTGCCTCTGATTGAGAACCACTCCAGACAGACATAGACTTTGCTAGATAATCCCACTAAGCCACACACCCAACACCCCACAAAACCCCAAGACAAAACACACCACAATAAACCCATGTCACACCCTGGCCTGACCAAATAAATGAAGAATCACAAAATACTTTGACCAGGGCATGACACTATTGTTCTAAATTCAATCACCTTCTTCAGTAGGGGCACAAGGATAACCAGATACAGACACAGGAGGCAGATGGTTCGAGCCCAATATATTTATTAACAATTAACATGGAACAAAAGGTCAAAACCAGTTCAGCTAGAGGTACAGAATGGCAGTAGTCAGGCAGAACCCACAGGTATGCACACATGACTGTAAGTCATAAAAGCTGGGAGGTGTATATTATTATTATTATTATTAGTTGAAGAGAATAGAAAAGTAGGAGCAGGGGAAAAAACATGCTGGTTGACTTGAACATACAAGACGGAACTGGCACAGAGAGACAGAAACACAGGGATAAATACACTGGCACAGAGACAGGAAACACAGGTAAAATACACACAGAGAGACAGGAAACACAGGGATAAATACACTGGCACAGAGAGACAGGAAAAATAAATAAACAGAACAAAAAACAGAATAAATACACTGGCAAGAGAGACAGGAAAACATGGGATAAATACACTGGCACAGAGAGACAGGAAACACTAGGGATAAATACACTGGGTGCAGGAAACACAGGGATAAAACACTGGCACAGAGACAGGAAACACAGGGATAAATACACTGGCACAGAGAAACAGGCACAGGTATAAATACACTGGTACAGAGGACAGGAAACACAAAGGATAAATAGCACTGGCACAGAGAAACAAAAACACAGGGATAAAACACTGGCACAGAGAAACAGGAAACACAGGTATAAATACACTGGTACAGAGAGACAGGAAACACAGGGATAAATACACTGGCACAGAGAGACAGGAAACACAGGGATAAATACACTGGCACAGAGAGACAGGAAACACAGGGATAAATACACTGGCACAGAGAAACAGGAAACACAGGGATAAATACACTGGCACAGAAAACAGGAAACACAGGGATAAATACACTGGCACAGAGAAACAGGAAACACAGGGATAAATACACTGGCACAGAGAAACAGGAAACACAGGGATAAATACACTGGCACAGAGAAACAGGAAACACAGGGATAAATACACTGGCACAGAGAAACAGGAAACAAGGGATAAATACACTGGCACAGAGAAACAGGAAACACAGGGATAAATACACTGGCACAGAGAAACAGGAAACACAGGGATAAATACACTGGCACAGAGAAACAGGAAACACAGGGATAAATACACTGGCACAGAGAAACAGGAAACACAGGGATAAATACACATGGGAAAATATGAGACACCTGGAGGGAGTGGAGACAATCACAAGAACAGGTGAAAAAGATCAGGGTGTGACATCTTCATCCTCATAATTCAGTTAATTGAAATACAATGTTGAATGCACAATATGAGTTTATATTTGGTTTATACCACCCATTCAATGACAGCATTAATTAAAGTAGAGACACATTAGGGGTTGGGACCCAAAAGCATAATCAGTGCAGGGAGAAGACACAGGTACAGATGCATATTAGAGTTGCTGTTAGAAGTAGAAGTTACTGTATTTGAGCACACACACACACACACACACACACACACACACACACACACACACACACACACACACACACACACACACACACACACACACACACACACACACACACACACACACACACACACACACACACACACACACACACACACTTACACAACATGACTGAAAACACTGAAAAATGCTAATTGATATCAAGTCACAGTGGAAGCATTTTTAAAATGATTTTACCTTCAATTATGCAAATAGAATAATGGAAATAGTGGAACTTCCCCAGTAGACCAGGAAGTTACTCAGGAATCAGATAACAAGGTGAAAAGAAGAAGAAAGTGTCCCAACTATAACCAGCCAGGACATGTTACTGTATAACCAGCCAGGACATGTTACTGTATAACCAGCCAGGACATGTTACTGTATAACCAGCCAGGACATGTTACTGTATAACCAGCCAGGACATGTTACTGTATAACCAGCCAGGACATGTTACTGTATAACCAGCCAGGACATGTTACTGTATAACCAGCCAGGACATGTTACTGTATAACCAGCCAGGACATGTTACTGTATAACCAGCCAGGACATGTTACTGTATAAGCCAGCCAGGACATGTTACTGTATAACCAGCCAGGACATGTTACTGTATAACCAGCCAGGACATGTTACTGTATAACCAGCCAGGACATGTTACTGTATAACCAGCCAGGACATGTTACTGTATAACCAGCCAGGACATGTTACTGTATAACCAGCCAGGACATGTTACTGTATAACCAGCCAGGACATGTTACTGTATAACCAGCCAGGACATTACTGTTACATGTATAACCAGCCAGGACATGTTACTGTATGTTACTGTATAACCAGCCAGGACATGTTACTGTATAACCAGCCAGGACATGTTACTGTATAACCAGCCAGGACATGTTACTGTATAACCAGCCAGGACATGTTACTGAATAACCAGCCAGGACATGTTTCTGTTTCTTTTCCACAAATCCCCACCTACAACAGGGTCAAAAGAATGGCCAGCTACATAACAGTTACAACACCCTTACTGAAGAGAGAGAGACCAGCTACAGACTAGCTAAGACCACCTGACCAAAGAGAGACCAGCTACAAACCAGTTACAACACCCTGACTAAAGAGAGAGACCAGCTACAAACCAGTTACAACAATTTAACTGAAGAGAGACAAGCTACAAACCAGTTACAACACCCTGACTAAAGAGAGAGACCAGCTACAGACAAGCTACAACAACTTAACTGAAGGAGAGGCAAGCTACAAACCAGTTACAACACCCTGACTAAAGAGAGAGACCAGCTACAGACAAGCTACAACATCTTGACTAAAGAGAGAGACCAGTTACAGAGGAAGAGAGATGATTTTGAAGGTTGGTTCGACATCTTGACCAAGACTAAAAACTGGAGAGACAGCAGACAGGACTGTACCAACAGAGCCTTGAGGCCTCATGTATCGATACTACCTCTACTTAACCCATCAGAGTCTAAGCTCTGTTTCGTCCATAGTTTTCCACCATTTCAGTCCCCTTCATCGTAGAAACGGCCTGCAGAACCGAAGGAACCTTTACCGTCCGAGCCACCAACGATCACAGATTCAATTCTTCCTTCTCTGCCAACATCTCCATGGTGACTGGGGGCGGTGCAGTCAACGGTACGGTGAGCCTCATGGTGCCCGCAAGCACCCAATCAGGAACGGATGTACTGTAACCCTGTACGTTGTCAGCAAAGTAAGGGTCTTGTTTCAAAACTCTAAAATGTCTTTCTTTTCTCATATCCTCTCTCCCTCACAGCCACTGATTTGAAAGGAATTGGTTGCTGTAAGCTACTCTTTGTTATCAGCTACATTATCTCTATCTATCTCCTCTCCCTCCCCCCCCTTTTCCTTCCCTTCCTTCCTCCCTACAGGAGACAGATTTTACCACTCCCCAGAATGGGCTACCAGGCGTCTCCTCCAAGGGACCAGGGTTTTGGACTAGAAGCCTAGTTTCGATGGCTCCTACAGTTTTGTTTCGGTACAGCAGTTTAACGGACGCTTGACCCAGAAAGCAACTTTCCATACACGGCCACATAGAGAATACAGATTTGAACATTTCAAATTAAACACTTTAGTCATCACCTTTGTGCACAAAACGTCTATTGAATTATTCAAATGATTTTTTTAAAACATGAAGTATTCATCCTATGTCTGCCTTGTTATTGGATGTTATGACATCTATGCTGCTCACGCTGCTCCTTGTGCACACTGAGTGATAGTGCACATGTGATGTTGGAGAGTGTAAACAGGATGCAACCCGGATATAGAAGTCCATCTGCGTATGCGAAGGTGAATAAGTTGAAAACAACGGGCGGACATCTTGGACACAGTCTCCAGTTCTTATTATACCTCAGTGGTCTCCTCTGACTGTCTGTTAGCATGCAGCTCCTCAAACTGTTGTTATTATACCTCAGTGGTCTCCTCTGACTGTCTGTTAGCATGGTCAGCTGTTAGCATGCAGCTCAAACTGTTGTTATTATACCTCAGTGGTCTCCTCTGACTGTCTGTTAGCATGCAGCTCCTCAAACTGTTGTTCTCCTCTGATTATACCTCAGTGGTCTCCTCTGACTGTCTGTTAGCATGCAGCTCCTCAAACTGTTGTTATTATACCTCAGTGGTCTCCTCTGACTGTCTGTTAGCATGCAGCCCTCAAACTGTTGTTATTATACCTCAGTGGTCTCCTCTGACTGTCTGTTAGCATGCAGCTCCTCAAACTGTTGTTATTATACCTCAGTGGTCTCCTCTGACTGTCTGTTAGCATGTAGCACCTCAAACTGTTGTTATTATACCTCAGTGTCTCCTCTGACTGTCTGTTAGCATGCAGCTCCTCAAACTGTTATTATACCTCAGTGGTCTCCTCTGACTGTCGTTAGCATGCAGCTCCTCAAACTGTTGTTATTATACCTCAGTGGTCTCCTCTGACTGTCTGTTAGCATGCAGCTCCTCAAACTGTTATTATACCTCAGTGGTCTCCTCTGACTGTCTGTTAGCATGCAGCTCCTCAAACTGTTGTTATTATACCTCAGTGGTCTCCTCTGACTGTCTGTTAGCATGCAGCACCAAACTCAAACTGTTGTTATTATACCTCAGTGGTCTCCTCTGACTGTCCGTTAGCATGCAGCTCCTCAAACTGTTGTTATTATACCTCAGTGGTCTCCTCTGACTGTCCGTTAGCATGCAGCACCTCAAACTGGTTATTATACCTCCTCCTCTCTGACTGTCTCTGTCAACCTCACTGACTGTGTCAAAGGGACAGGAATCATCTGCATCAGCCTATACCAGGGCAATGGGACCCTCAACACGTCTAGGGCAGTGGGCCTCAGGTCCAAGAATGTGACCAGGTTGGACTACAGCTTCACCTGCTGTTCAAAGAAGGTAGAGCTGGTGGTAGTGGACAGGTCAGGCAACGTGGGTGTGTGTCTGGGCTTAGTGAAGGACTCTGTGGGGGTGGTTGTGAGCTCTATAGCCCAGGGCCTGGTTTCCCAAAAGCATCTTAAGTCTAAGTCCATCATTTCAACCATTGGATCCTACTTTTCTCAGATGAATTTAGCCTTAAAATGCTATTGGGAAACCGGGCCCAGGTCTCTATCACCAACACTACAGTGTACCTGTAGTTAGTACAACATCCACCCAGGTCTCTATCACCAACACTACAGCTGTACCTGTAGTTAGTACTACATCCACCCAGATCTCTGTCACCAACACTACAGTTGTACTTGTAGTTAGTACTACATCCACCCAGGTCTCTGTCACCAACACTACAGCTGTACCTGTAGTTAGTACTACATCCAACCAGGTCTCTGTCACCAACACTACATCTGTCCTCTGACCTGTAAACTGTTATTATACCTGTAGTTAGTACTACATCCAACCAGGTCTCTGTCACCAACACTTCAGCTGTACCTGTAGTTAGTACTACATCCAACCAGGTCTCTGTCACCAACACTACAGATGTACCTGTAGTTAGTACTACATCCAACCAGGTCTCTGTCACCAACACTACAGATGTACCTGTAGTTAGTACTACATCCACCCAGGTCTCTGTCACCAACACTACAGTTGTACCTGTAGTTAGTACTCCATCCACCAGAGGGCCACCTTTAACTCTGTCCCTGTATCTAATGATCTGTGTGATGCTTTCTCTCCTCCTGTGGAATAGAGTAGAGCTGTAGAGTTGTATAATAGTTCATGAAGGTAGATGTCATGTTGAACAGTGGAATCAGTGCAGACAGAGTTGTGTCATTAGATGTAACCAGTATGTATATGTGATGTTGTACTGAAAGACAGGGTGGAAATATTAACTTATATTAATGAACTTTTTGTCATAAAACGTGAATTTTTGAAATCCTTTTTCTTTTCTCTTAAATATGTCAAACTGAAAATATGGATATTTTCAGAACTTCTGCTTTTTCATTCTGAGCAACTCTTCACAGACAGCACAGGTAGAAAGATCCCTGTATGGCCATTGGTGGCCGGTCACACTACGGGGGGAAGTTTCCCCTAGGTACAGATCTAGGATCAGGTCTTTCTCCCCCAATCCTAACCTTAACCATTTGTGGTGGAAATGCAAATCCGACCAAAGATCAGCGTCTAGGGGCAACTGTACACCACCAGTCACAGAGTGAGATCCATAATGTGTTCTCCATTTGAATGCTGGGGTGCAAAACTAGTCAGGATATATGTAGTGTATATTATCAATTAACAGGTACACATTTCATTTTAGCAGTTACAAAATATTAACACTGTGAAGACTGGTGGGAGTCATATCATGTATTATATTATCACACTAAGACTGGTGGGAGTCATATCATGTATTATATTATCACACTAAGACTGGTGGGAGTCATATCATGTATTATATTATCACACTAAGACTGGTGGGAGTCATATCATGTAGTATATTATCACACTAAGACTGGTGGGAGTCATATCATGTAGTATATTATCACACTAAGACTGGTGGGAGTCATATCATGTAGTTATTATCACACTAAGACTGGTGGGAGTCATATCATGTAGTATATTATCACACTAAGACTGGTGGGAGTCATATCATGTAGTTATTATCACACTAAGACTGGTGGGAGTCATATCATGTAATATTATCACACTAAGACTGGTGGGAGTCATATCATGTAGTATATTATCACACACTAAGACTGGTGGGAGTCATATCATGTAGTATATTATCACACTAAGACTGGTGGGAGTCATATCATGTAGTATATTATCACACTAAGACTGGTGGGAGTCATATCATGTATTATATTATCACACTAAGACTGGTGGGAGTCATATCATGTAGTATATTATCACACAAGACTGGTAAGGAGTCATATCATGTATATATTATCACACTAAGACTGGTGGGAGTCATATCATGTAGTATATTATCACACTAAGACTGGTGGGAGTCATATCATGTAGTATATTATCACACTAAGACTGGTGGGAGTCATATCATGTATATATTATCACACTAAGACTGGTGGGAGTCATATCATGTAGTATATTATCACACTAAGACTGGTGGGAGTCATATCATGTAGTATATTATCACACTAAGACTGGTGGGAGTCATATCATGTAGTATATTATCACACTAAGACTGGTGGGAGTCATATCATGTATATTATATTATCACACTAAGACTGGTGGGAGTCATATCATGTATTATATTATCACACTAAGACTGGTGGGAGTCATATCATGACTGGTGGTGTATATATTATCACACTAAGACTGGTGGGAGTCATATCATGTATATTATATTATCACACTAAGACTGGTGGGAGTCATATCATGTAGTATATTATCACACTAAGACTGGTGGGAGTCATATCATGTATATATTATCACACTAAGACTGGTGGGAGTCATATATTATCATGACTGGTAGTATATCATCACACTAAGGTGGGAGTCATATCACTGGTGGGAGTCATATCATGTATGTATATGGTGGGAGTCATATCACACTAAGACTGGTGGGAGTCATATCATGTATTATATTATCACACTAAGACTGGTGGGAGTCATATCATGTAGTATATAATCACACTAAGACTGGTGGGAGTCAATCATGTATTATATTATCACACTAAGACTGGTGGGAGTCATATCATGTAGTATATTATCACACTAAGACTGGTGGGAGTCATATCATGTATTTATTATCACACTAAGACTGGTGGGAGTCATATCATGTATTATATTATCACACTAAGACTGGTGGGAGTCATATCATGTATTATATTATCACACTAAGACTGGTGGGAGTCATATCATGTAGTATATTATCACACTAAGACTGGTGGGATCATATCATGTATTATATTATCACACTAAGACTGGTGGGAGTCATATCATGTAGTATATTATCACACTAAGACTGGTGGGAGTCATATCATGTAGTATATTATCACACTAAGACTGGTGGGAGTCATATCATGTAGTATATTATCACACTACTAAGACTGGTGGGAGTCATATCATGTAGTATATTATCACACTAAGACTGGTGGGAGTCATATCATGTAGTATATTATCACACTAAGACTGGTGGGAGTCATATCATGTATTATATTATCACACTAAGACTGGTGGGAGTCATATCATGTAGTATATTATCACACTAAGACTGGTGGGAGTCATATCATGTAGTATATTATCACACTAAGACTGGTGGGAGTCATATCATGTAGTATATTATCACACTAAGACTGGTGGGAGTCATATCATGTATATATTATCACACTAAGACTGGTGGGAGTCATATCATGTAGTATATTATCACACTAAGACTGGTGGGAGTCATATCATGTATTATATTATCACACTAAGACTGGTGGGAGTCATATCATGTATATATTGGGAGTCATATCATGTATATTATCACACTAAGACTGGTGGGAGTCATATCATGTAGTGGGAGTCATATATTATTATCACACTAAGACTGGTGGGAGTCATATCATGTATTATATTATCACACTAAGACTGGTGGGAGTCATATCATGTATTATATTATCACACTAAGACTGGTGGGAGTCATATCATGTATTATATTATCACACTAAGACTGGTGGGAGTCATATCATGTATTATATTATCACACTAAGACTGGTGGGAGTCATATCATGTAGTATATTATCACACTAAGACTGGTGGGAGTCATATCATGTAGTATATTTATCACACTAAGACTGGTGGGAGTCATATCATGTATCATATTATATTATCACACTAAGACTGGTGGGAGTCATATCATGTATTATATTATCACACTAAGACTGGTGGGAGTCATATCATGTATATATATTATCACACTAAGACTGGTGGGAGTCATATCATGTATGTATTATATTATCACACTAAGACTGGTGGGAGTCATATCATGTATTATATTATCACACTAAGACTGGTGGGAGTCATATCATGTAGTATATTATCACACTAAGACTGGTGGGAGTCATATCATGTATTATATTATCACACTAAGCTGGTGGGAGTCATATCATGTAGTATATTATCACACTAAGACTGGTGGGAGTCATATCATGTAGTATATTATCACACTAAGACTGGTGGGAGTCATATCATGTATGTATATTATCATGACTGGTGGGAGTCATATCATGTATTATATTATCACACTAAGACTGGTGGGAGTCATATCATGTAGTATATTATCATAACTAAGACTGGTGGGAGTCATATCATGTAAATATATTATCACACTAAGACTGGTGGGAGTCATATCATGTAGTATATTATCAAACTAAGACTGGTGGGAGTCATATCATGTATTAGTATATTATCACACTAAGACTGGTGGGAGTCATATCATGTAGTATATTATCACACTAAGACTGGTGGGAGTCATATCATGTATTGGTATATTATCACACTAAGACTGGTGGGAGTCATATCATGTAGTATATTATCACACTAAGACTGGTGGGAGTCATATCATGTATGGTATATTATCACACTAAGACTGGTGGGAGTCATATCATGTAGTATATTATCACACTAAGACTGGTGGGAGTCATATCATGTAGTATATTATCACACTAAGACTGGTGGGAGTCATATCATGTATATATTATCAACTAAGACTGGTGGGAACCATATCATGTATTATTATAAGACTGGTGAGTCAGTTAGCATGTCTTGGGGGTAAGACTGGTAGTCATATCATGCTATATATTATTGGTAATGGTGAGAGGTTAGCATGTCTTGGGGTATATATGGGAAAATGCTAATCCACTATTATTGGTAATGGTGAGAGGTTAGCATGTCTGGGGGTATGATATAAAATGCTAACCTCCACTATTATTGGTAATGGTGAGAGGTTAGCATGTCTTGGGGGTATGATATAAAATGCTAACCTCCACTATTATTGGTAATGGTGAGAGGTTAGCATGTCTTGGGGGTATGATATAAAATGCTAACCTCCACTATTATTGGTAATGGTGAGAGGTTAGCATGTCTTGGGGTATGATATAAAATGCTAACCTCCCCTATTATTGGTAATGGTGAGAGGTTAGCATGTCTTGGGGGTATGATATAAAATGCTAACCTCCCCTATTATTGGTAATGGTGAGAGGTTAGCATGTCTTGGGGGTATGATATAAAATGCTAACCTCCACTATTATTGGTAATGGTGAGAGGTTAGCATGTCTTGGGGGTATGATATAAAATGCTAAACTCCACTATTATTGGTAATGGTGAGAGGTTAGCATGTCTTGGGGGTATGATATAAAATGCTAACCTCCCCTTTTATTGGTAATGGTGAGAGGTTAGCATGTCTTGGGGGTATGATATAAAATGCTAACCTCCACTATTATTGGTAATGGTGAGAGGTTAGCATGTCTTGGGGGTTTGATCCTCTGTAACTTTCTCACTCAACATTATTTACCATTCATTAAATTAAAGGTGACATTCTGTACAGTCACCCCATATGAAACATTTGATCTCCAATCCAACACGCTGGCTGTAGAGCCAAATGAAAAGTTGTAGCTTCACTGTCCAAATAAATACGTAAGGGAGCGTATAGGAGATAAGAAAAGACAGTATGTCACGTCACACAGCCTTTAATAGTGACAGGTCACAATGGTACAGTAAGGGTGTGGCGTCATTGTAAACATCGTTGATATTAAGCATCTCAATCACATCACGATAAAGGGAAGGAGTTCCCATAGGTCGTTTGGTGACCCGTTACTCAACTCACAGTACCAAGGTCACATCCATAGCCCAGCATTTTCATGTCTGTATTTATTCAAATGGAATACAACTGGAGAGTAACTTCAAAAGATTCTCATAGCATCTCTGAATCTTTATGTGACATTCCTCCTCCAGACCTGATTGGGTGTTAGAAGGCTCCATTACAGCTGCTTCCCTTTGTCACGTTTCCTGTTAGGACCGGCCTGAATCCCAGACGATAAATCTTCCTGAGTTAAAGAGTTACAACGGTCAACAGAATCATCTTAAATGGGATTTTCTTACATTTGCTTGTCTTTATTAATATTGCAGGTCTTCCGGTGTGACCATGCTGAATAAGAGGTTAGACACCACAGTGTATTTCACAACAGGAGGATTTCAAACCAAACCAAATAGAAGGGATGTTATATCCTCTAAATAATCACACTCTCTATCCACCACATCTACATGTGCACTACTTTTAGTGTGTATACTTTGTGTTTTTTACATGAGCTTTATACATTAGGTGAAGTAGTCAAAACAAGGGAAGATATTTATGACATAAGCTACTGAAAGAATGTTCATGCTAGTGTTGAAGAGCAGCATGATTGAAGTTGGGCTGAATGCTGCACCTGTTGAGGCAGGTCTGAGGGTGTTGGGACTGGGTCTTGTTCTGCCCATGTTGAGACTGGGCCTGGTTCTTCCCATGTTGAGGCTGGGCTGGGTGTGTTGATGTTGAGCCCAGTGCTGCCCCTGTTGTGGCTGGGCTCGGAGTTGTTGATGTTGGGCCAAGTGCTACCCCTTTCGAGGCAGGTGTGTGAGTGTTGAGGCTGGGCAGGGGGTTTTGAGACTGGGCCTGGTACTAGACCTGTTGAGACAGGTGTGAGTGTTTGGAGGCTGGTCCCGGTGCTGCCCCTGTTTAGGCTGGCGCTGATGCTGGTGGCCCTGTTAGGCCCTGTGTGCTGGGGCCTCCCGCTCTATTGCCCTGTAGGGTGAAAGGAACCGTAACCATAAATAGCAACACAAGAATATAGATGGTGAGAGTAAGCAGTACCTGAACATATAGAAGAGCATGTAGGCACTCCGGGCTCTGGTCCTCAGCACAGTGGCTTCATTGGACATTGACACCTGGCTGTCGTTACAGCAGAACCAGTTTCCACTGGCATGCAATATGTCACTAATGTAGTGCCCTGTGGAACAAGGAAGACAGACTAGAGGTCAAGGGTCAGGCTATTGTGGGTAATAGAGTGTTTTGTAACAGTTAAACAGTTCATTTGGGAGGTAATTTTATCTGTTACATGTGTCAAGTTTTGAAATCAGAGATAAACAAATACACATGGCATTAAATTAGGCATGCCTCTCCATTCTTTTCAATTAAATTGAGCAAACTCTAAACATATTGCAGTGCTTGTTGGGATGACACTTCACTCTGAAGCCTGCAGCCTTGCTCGCTTGGCCGAAATGGCTGTTGGAGGGTCTACTTATCCCCTAAAACAGGGTTCCACAAATTTTGCCCAAGGGTGATTTTATTTGCCCCCCCTATGTTTTCTGACCAAATAAAACATAATTGTTAAAAGACTGTAAAAACACCAGCAAATCAGCTCCAAGTGATTTTCATTTTGGAAATCTATTTCAAAGTGTTCCCACACACAATAAAGAGATATATGTGGTTGTACACAAATGTTAGCAAGGTTTGAAATTAGTCAAATATTATATCTGTTTGGCCTTCCTACGGTATATTTGCAGTCTACAAATTATTTGTAATTTAGTTCCACACCCCTTCCCATCTGGCTAAGAAAAAACTGGACCCTAGGCTGAATCTAGTTGATGATCCCTGAACTTCACCCTCGTTAATGTTCACTTCCTCAGCTTTGGGATGCTTGTGTATACAGCAGAGGCACACGTGAACATGCAAATTGAGATCCAAGGAGAAGGGAGTGATTTGGAATTCAGCTGATGTCATATGTATTGTGCATCTGCATGTGTGTGTTTGATGGTATTTACTTACCGGAGTTTGCGGAGCCTCCCAAATGAGAGACTACGCCAGTCAGCTGGTAGTAACCATTCACTGACTGTACTGGCTTCTGCTTCTGTAAGAAAACACATGTGATCATAGGATTCTCATTCCCTCTACAGTCCACCACACTGTCTACAGTCTACTACAGTACTAGTCTACTACAGGTCTACTACATCATGTACTCCTCATAACTATCTCAGTGTTCTGTCATAACTTATTTTTCACTGGTTTCACTCTCTCTCTCTCTCTTCTCACCACTGAGGCTGTCAGCAACACTTTCCCTAGTTCCTGCTCCTTTGAATCTGAGGGGTCAAATATACATATCAAGAGCTGTGAAAACGTGGTCACTTGTCTGAATTGCTCTGGACTAAAACAGCTCCCATACATCACTAAAGATATCTGAGAAACATTTTAAATTGCAGCTTCCAGCTTCTCTGTCAGCAGGACCGTTTTGGGAGTGGGTGGTTTGTGTGGTGTTGGAGCAAGAATATTGTTATGGTGCCATGACCTACCTGAACAGCAGAGGGCGCTGTCTTTGGCCACTCCAGGTGGGCTGGAGACTTGGCTGGCGAGGGTCTGGGGGATGGACCCCTGGATGCTGGGGGCCTGGTTGGTGAGGGCCTGTGGGCTGGCACTGTGCAGGTGTGGCACCATGTCCCCACAGAGGGTGGAGAGCCTCAGCTCCGAAGGAAACAAAAGAGGAGCCTCCAGCTTCTCCAACCCCCCAGGTCCTCCAAACCTCTTCAGATGCAGAACCAGCACACTGCCCAGAAACAGAGAGGAAGAGAGATGAACAGACAGACAATGAAACCAGTCAACAAAATAACAGATGAGTGAAATTTGTTTGTGGTGCTCAGCTCTAAGTCCTACAACCTGCTCAGGAAGGTAACTACTCCTAAAGGCTCAGGACATTAAACACTGCTAGTACTATGAGAGGTTATAAAGGGACAACTCACAGAGGCAGTGTGTGGAACTGCTCCACCTTTGAGGCGTGGAGGCCTTTACAGCCCTCACATGTGAATTCAACCTGTTCACTCTGGTTAGAAACAAAAGCATTACATAATGAATGATACCACTACAATAATAAGCGTATTCTGAGGCAGTGGGCAGCTTGCCCTGGGTGTTAGTCTCTACATGCAGGGCTGAGCCCTAAGTGCTGACTTTGAAAGTGAGTGCTAGGCTGTTCAGCAAGGTGCGCTCAGGGCTGAAGTCCAATGAGAGGTGGTTGTAGTCCTCTCTGGTGGACGACTCGCGCCCACAGCTTCAGAAGCAGGACAAAGAGAAGAAAAATGCATCAAGTCTGTTTCTGTTTCAGGTCTCTACAATGTTTCTGTTCTGCCATGTGTTTTGTAATATTAATATATACTGTATATATATATATATACATATAGAAAGATCATGTTCTCAGTAGATACATTACAACCAATGGGAGCTCTTACCTGGTACATGTGCGCACCGACACAAGCTGGAACTCCAGCTGGGAAACAGGGCAGGTATAGTTCATCCCGAGTGTCTTCAGAATCATGCCCTCCTCCTTCAGCTGGCACAGCATATTGACAAGTAACTCGTGTGCATCCTATGATGAGGAAGAGACAGAAACACACCAAGATAAAAGCAAATGATGAAGATAAAATGAACCCTTGCAAGAAGAGCACTCGTACACAAGAGAGTAGTGCCTCAGTTACCTGTTGCGTGTCCCCCAGATACTTCAAATCGTATCCCGACAAGGAGTACTTGACCTTCCACATGAGGTCTGCTTTTGAGGCCTGGTTTTCCACACTGTCAGGTAAACCTGAACGGTGCACATCAGACAGACTCCTGTAGGGGAGACAGAGAGTAAGTTAGCAGCTGACTGGATGGTGTCAACCTACTGGCTTACGCCTGAAGAGGCAGATGAGTAAATACAAATATGTTTTATCTAGTGGCACCCCATCATTAGAATTTATTCATTCCATTTGATGCAAATTCACCTTTGAGGACGGACAATGAAGCCAAACAACAAAAATGTGTTTATTCTCATAAGATATTTGGTTTGGATACTGCTCTCAATGAGCATTTTAAAAAACTACAAATTTCCCACGGTAAGTGGAATGTTCAGTCAATGAGCATTATGGGTCATGTAGTCATTCTACACTTTCCAAATTGGCCTACAAAATGCCTACATCATAATCAGTGTGTCATTGTTGTTCCTCTTGGTTATGAAGATTCCAAAAACAAAAGGAAACTGGAAAATAAACCATAAATACAATACACAGCAAAATATGAAGTGGTTAAGGTTAGGAAAAGGGTTAGGATTAGTGAAAGTGCTATCTTAACCTGCTACGACAATCCCTTTCTGTAGAAGTGGCATGAAAAGAGTGTTCCTTCTTTAATTTATGACCACAATTAATGGGTGTGTGGGGTGAGTGTCTGCTTTTGAGCCTTCACTTACCTGAGCAGGTTGGAGAAGGGGGAGGAGCTCCAGAGTTGTTCCTGGTGCAGGATTTCCTTTGAGAAGGAAGGCAGGACCAGGAGGCACTGCAGGGTGGCGTTAAGGAAGCAAGTGTTGCCAATGTTAGGCAACCTGTGAAGAAGAAGCAGGCATCAGTACACACATAGAGATTAATCATAACCTTCATATCTCTATAAAGTGATGATAATGGCAGGGGATAAGGGATACATTATATTTAACACAAAGAAGTGGATGTCCTTTAGACCAAGACTGACATAATTCATGGGTTTATAAATATCTAATAAAACGGACATGCTCGATAGTAAGCCCTATCCCCATAGTATATCAGACACTGATCTCTAAACAATAAATCACTTATATTCAATGCATTTGCAGTGTGTTGTGGTTTACCCAAGAAGTTCCATGTTGACCAGTGCCACCTGTTCTCCTCTGGCCCCCTGGGTCTCTTCTGACCCTCTGGTGGCTGAGCTGGCCCTGTGAAGAGTCATGCTTCTGGGGGCTGAGCTGGCCCTGGGAAGAGTCATGCTTCTGGTGGCTGAGACTGGTCTCTGGGGCATTGGACTAGAGTGGTCCTGAAGAGACAGAGGTCTGGAGGAAGGAGAGAAACAGGTCTAACGCCTCCAACACAGAGATATTATCACTCTACACAGTCTCTCTATTAAATACTGTACTGTACTATAAACACAGCTGAGTAGTTATGCATGTACTGCTGTCCATATACATGCAGTGTACCAAGTAGACCAGGCCAATAGGTTAGTACTCTCTTTATCCACTAGATGTAGACAGAAGAGGCTGAAACTACAGTTTGAGGAAAATAACTTTCTGGGACTGTGTTTATCAAGTGTCTCAGAGTAGGAGTCTGATCTAGGACCAGTTTTGCATTTTAGATCATAGATCAATGAATCAGATTATTATGGACAGAGAGGACCTGATCCTAGATCAGCACTCATACTGTTGATTAACACTGGCCCTGGTCTGGTAGCACTAAACCCAACTCTCCAAAGAGACTCTAGGATGGCACTGTACTTTATGTTTGGATTACCTGACTGTTGTGCCCTCCTGACTGGTGTCTCCATGACGGTCCAGAGGGTTGGTAGGAGAGGGAGAACTAGGGTGGGACACCACTGGAGAGGATTTCACTGGGGAAGGGTTTTTGGCAGGTGACTGGGGTACAGAGGGTTGTTTAGCAGGAGAGCAAGGCTGAGAGGAACATTTAACAGGAGAGGGAGGTGGATGGAGGGAGGAGAGTTGGTCAGAGGGTGAGGGGTCAGAGGTAGCGGAGCCATTCCGTTCAGAACGGTCAGATGGAATTGGAGAGGGGGATGAAGTGCCCCTCTCCTTCTTCTTTCTTGTCTTCTGCTCCACATCAACTGAATTTGCTTTCTGACGTTTTTTCTGTTGACAAGAAAATGTGATAGTGCTAAATCCTTCCCCCCCAGATCCCCAGCCAATGGAAGAGGGGGGTCATGAGAGCAGGAAGAGGTTGGCCTAAATGGAGAATCATAGGTATCTATCCTAAACCTCAAATAACACAGTATAGACAGGTTACATTGACTGACATTTGCAATAGCCGAACTTCATGTACATTTCATGTACACTTTTTACGTATTCGTCAATCAGAATGTCATTTTACTTTTATTCTTCCCACTAGGTTTAAGAGAAAAATACTACTCCAGAATTATAGTAGTTGTTAATTGATTAAATGACCTGATTTCATACCTTCTTGCACCAGCAGAAACAAGCCATGTCGATAACCAATGAAGACTGATACATTTCCTCATTAACCCATTGTTCAAATTGGCTTTAAGACCATTGTGATGTCATCGGTCATGTATGACATCACCACCTGGCAACCCAATCTATAACATTTTAAAATATATTGTTCAATGAACAAATATGTTTTATTGAAGAGCAAAGTTATGCAGTATACATACAATATTGTAGATAATATGCTCCATTGTATTCTTGTTTCTTTTTACATTCATTTTTTGTATGTTGTTTCATTAAACTTACGACCACAATAAAGGCATTTTAAGTGCCTTCATCTTCATCTTCATAGTTTTTTGATAGCTTCCATGTTGTTTGTGGTTTGGTCAGTTTTTTAAATGCTAAATCCATTCACCAGTGGACAAAGGGTTGTTTGAACAGGTTTAAAGATTTAGTCAAACAACAATCCAGTTTTATTTAAATGCTAAATGCTTTTTGATTGGTTCTCTTATTCACCAGCAGATGGACAAAGGGTTGGTTAAAAGAATGTGAACAGGTGATAAAGATTTAGCATAAACCTCAAACAACAATCCAGATTGGTTAAGGATAGTTTTCCGTATTCAATCTTGCCCTGAGGGCTGCTCTGTCTGACAACACTGACAGGTTAAAAAGTTGCATCATATTGCAGCACAACTTGCAGGCTGCTGCAGAATTCTATGGCACATTATTTATTATTTATTATTTAAGTGTCAGACATTGTTGCCATTAACGCTCGTTAGAGCTAGTTTGACCACCAGAGAGCATCTTTGAGAAACATTTAACCGTTTTTAATATGAAACTAATCGTTGGATAACAGATCTGCTCTCGGAACTCATTTACACACGTTACTGTGTGTGTTTCGACTCTCTCTCGCACAAACACACACATACACGCTCACCCTCTATAACCACTCTTATATTTACAGTGGTGATGAACAGCTGGAGGCATTTTGTTGTGAATTCTGAAAACAAGCCAACCAAACTCAGAAATACATTTCACTGGTTGCCATGGTGAATAATCCAATAATAATTGGTTGGACACATGAAAGGAAACAAAGAGTTTACCGGAAACTCAAAATGAAAATACTTGCAGATCAATTCAGATCAACAATTTTCAATAGTAGATCTCATTACATTTAGAGGATTCTAAATTAATATCCAATGATAATGCAGGGATAATAATAAATTCATATATTTGTTGGGGTTGGGCAAATCTGGTTTTAGAGTACTTAATTAAGCATTGAAGTTTTCCCATTTTGGCCTTTAGGCTACACTTTACAATAGGACTCATCTCTGACTGCCTGCAACATCTACAGTGGTACAATATAAATATATTTTTGAATTACTTTTAAAAAATGTATATGTTTATTAAGTTGTCTTGCTTTTCTCAGAGCAGCACAAAACGGTGCTGAAATAGTTGACCATACGCAGGTAGGCTTTTGCTTCAAATCCTATTGTAACAATTGGATGACATTGGGAGTTCCAGTAAGCAACAATTTGTTGCCTTCATTAGCCTACTTTATTCTTAAAATAACTCCAGCACATAAAAGAGAAAGGAGCCTTAATTAATTAACAATAAAGTGATTTAATTCACAAATGCATTTGACTGTACTTAATATTGGCCATCAACCAGAAACACACCGTGGTAGAAACATGTTGTTGATTTATTTATATTTTTTTACTATTTCAAAATGCACACGTTTAATAAGCTACTGTGCAGTCTGACAAGTAAACATAGCCCACAGTACATAGTAAACATAGCCCACAGTACATAGTAAACATAGCCCACAGTACATAGTAAACATATCCCACAGTACATAGTAAACATAGCCCACAGTACATAGTAAACATGGCCCACAGTACATAGTAAACATATCCCACAGTACATAGTAAACATAGCCCACAGTACATACTGTACTTGCAAAGATGCTTCATTCCTTACATAAGGGAGAGCAGGCCATGTCAAGACTTTCTCAGTGACCTCAAATACACATTAACTCTGTCTTGAATGGTTTTTCGGGATGCATCAGTCTTGGTCACAGTATTAATGATGAACACCTGGAGGTTCACTGGTCAGCCACATTTGCCTCGGGATCCATCCCAGTTAGGGGCGGCATGTAGTCTAGTGGTTAGAGCGTAGGGCCAGTAACCGGAAGGTTGTTGAATAAAATCCCTGAGCTGACAAGGTAAACATCTGTTGTTCTGCCCCTGAACAAGGCAGTTAACCCACTGTTCCTAGGACATCATTGTAAATAAGAATTTGTTCTTAAATGACTTGCCTAGTTAAATAAAAAATACAAGTATCTGTCTCTGTAAATAATGAGTGATACTGATTCACGTGCACCTTCATCAGATGAGCAGAATGGTACTGCTCTGCGCCCCCATCGATTGTGGTGTCCTATGATAGAAATGGTAGATCAATTAAGAATTAAAAGTGACTCCAACACAAATGCTGCATAATGAAACATGTATTAGGAATGTAGCAAAACCAACTGCTTTCATGGGAACCATGTGTTTTATCGGTGTGGCCCGTTGTCCAGCCCTTTGTCCACCGATCTCCACGGATGGTTGTCGGCATGGTTGTTTGCTCTGCAAAAACACATTCATGTTTTTAGTACAGAAGTATCGATTGTATTACACAGTATGCCTACGCATGGACAGACTATATAAATAAAAAAATAAGTAAATGCATTGAATCCCAAAAAACTTTAGTTTTGGTGATCCTCCCAGCTCTGGCTCATTTTCTCAAGTCCTCTGGTGGTTACAGTCCTAACCCTGGAACATATAGCACCATAGAATGGGTGGAGTTTGGGGCAGGTAGAGGAGTACTGGAAAGGTGTGACTTTCAGGTTACTATAGGCCATAAGTATACAGCAGATCGCAGAAAAGTCCTCACTTTGATTATGCTGTAAGAACATACTGTAGCAACATGACCAGGATCTCTATTCATTTAAGTGAGCAGATTGGGGCTTTCAGGGGGAACAGACAATCTACTGGAGACATTTCAAAAGTACTGGTAGACTTTAGGATTTTTGTCATGTCATCCAGGTCAGGATAAACAATTATTTATACAAAGTACTAACCCTGACTCTCGTTTTTAAGTGTTCATAGGTCTCGGTCTATATATTCCTGGTGGGTTTTCACAAACAATGCTTATTTTATTTAAACGCTCTTCACACACCATGCTTACTTGAGACCAAAACTAGGGATCAATTGTAAAGTCGTGCAAGTTGGGGGAATTTTCACGCCTACATTAGCCGGGCTATGAAGAGTCTATTCTCCTGCTAATATTTCATCATGGGTGGATGGCTTCTTTTGTATTCCAATGTATTGAATGAATGTATTTATTGCTGTAATTCATCATTCTCATTCTCAAAGGTTCTCTCATTCTCATGTTCATGTTTAAAAAATATTGATATTTTGGAGATTATTTTGTTTTCAAATAACTGAAAATGTGCAGATTTAATTTGAATAAAGGGAAAAAGTGCCATTCTTGAACATGGGGTTAAACAATAGGCCCTTTTAATTTTGTCTGGCTTGCCATTCCAAATCAAATTGAATATTTTTTCTCATATAATTTACAGGTCACTAGGTGTAGGCAAAACCATAAACAAGTAGGTAAACTGTGATTTGACTAAATAGTTAAACAGGGTGATTCTTCCACAAATAGACAGGTATTTTCATCAAGTACATGAGATGGAGTTCCTCACAGGTGTGCCTGGCATGGATTGTGACTCAATCTCATTCCTCTTCAATGCATCATTTTTATTATATTGAACTTGGCAAGTCAGTTTAGAACAAATTCTTATTTTCAATGACAGCCTAGGAACAGTGGGTTAACTGCCTTGTTCAGGGGCAGATCAACAGATTTTTACCTTGTCAGCTCAGCGATTTGATCTTGCAACCTTTCGGTTACTAGTCCAACGCTCTAACCTCTAGGATACCTGCCACCCCATGACTCTCCGCATGACTCTCCGACCAATGCTGTCTGACTCTCCGACCAATGACTCTCCGACCAATGCTGTCTGACTCTCCGACCAATGCTGTCTGACTCTCCCCATGACTCTCCGACCATGACTCTCCGACCAATGCTGTCTGACTCTCCGCCAATGACGTGACACTCCACCAATAATTACATTTAGAGGACTGGAAGATTCTAAATTAATATCTAAGCAGCATTTTTTGTTAGCGCAAATCTGATCTGTGAGAATTCGGTGTATTTTTGGGGTGTGCATGTAGGACAGAGAAATAGCAATTCCTACACTATTTGTAACGGTTCTCTTGTGGTGAAGGAGAGTCGGACCAAAATGCAGCGTGGCAGATTGCGATCCATGTTTATTCAACAAACGAAACACGAATCTAAATACAAACACTACAAAACAATAAACGTTAACATCTACCAGTGTAAACTAACACAGAATAAGGACATCAAGACACTAAGGACAATCACCCACAAAATACTCAAAGAATATGGCTGCTAAATATGGTTCCCAATCAGAGACAACAATACACACCTGCCTCTGATTGAGAATTCTCCAGAAGACATAGACTTTGCTAGATAATCCCACTAAGCCACACACCCAACACCCCACAAAACCCCAAGACAAAACACACCACAATAAACCCATGTCACACCCTGGCCTGACCAAATAAATGAAGAATCACAAAATACTTTGACCAGGGCGTGACACTATTGTTCTAAATTCAATCACCTTCTTCAATAGGGGCACAAGGATAACCAGATACAGACACAGGAGGCAGATGGTTCGAGCCCAATATATTTCTTAACAATCCAAAGGGGGTAGGCAAGATAATAGTCATGGACAAGCAAAAGGTCAAAACCAGTTCAGAGATCCAGAGGTACAGAATGGCAGGCAGGCTCGAGGTCAGGGCAGACAGAATGGTCAGGCAGGTGGGAATGGAGTCCAGAAAACAGGCAAATGTCAAAACTGGGAGGACTAGTAGAAGAGAATAGAAAAGTAGGAGCAGGGGAAAAAACACGCTGGTTGACTTGAACATACAAGACGTACTGGCACAGAGAGACAGGAAACACAGGGATAAATACACTGGTACAGAGAGACAGGAAACACAGGGATAAATACACTGGCACAGAGAAACAGGAAACACAGGTATAAATACACTGGCACAGAGAGTGTTATGCAGGTGAATGAGGACCCAAAATGACTTGGCGAAAACAGAGTCTTTATTCCAGTAAAGGAAATGGCAATACTCCTGGACAATCAGAGCAGAAAACAAAACATAAAAAACTTAATTCCACTCAGGACAGGACAGACTGGAGACTCGACCATTAACTGTAGGTTGCCTGGGAAGGCACCGAAATCTAACCCAGACACCTGCTCACACGCAGCATCTGAAAACAAGACAACACAAGACAAAGACACAGCACGGCGAACAATATACAAGGATCCGACAGGACAGAAACGGAAAACAAGGGGAGAAATAGGGACTGGGGCAAGATACGGAACAGGAAAAGACTAGATGATTGAGTAGGGGAATACAACAGCTGGGAGCAGGAACAGGAAAATAGATGAGAAGAGAGAGAGGGAGGGAGAGAGAAAGAAGGAACGAACCTAATAAGGGCCAAAAACCGGGTGTGACCCTGGCCAGCAGGGGAAACGAACAGAAGGGAAAAAACACTGACAAGACAGGAAACACAGATAAATACACTGGCACAGAGAGACAGGAAACACAGGGATAAATACACTGGCACAGAGAAACAGGAAACACAGGGATAAATACACTGGCACAGAGAAACAGGAAACACAGGGATAAATACACTGGCACAGAGAAACAGGAAACACAGGGATAAATACACTGGCACAGAAAACAGGAAACAGGGAGGGATAAATCACAAGAACAGAGAAAAGGAAACAGGGATAAATACACTGGCACAGAGAAACAGGAAACACAGGGATAAATACACTGGCACAGAGAAACAGGAAACACAGGGATAAATACACTGGCACAGGCAAACACAGGGATAAATACAGGACAGAGAAACAGGGGTATAAATACACTGGACAGAGAAACAGGAACAGGGATAAATACACTGGCACAGAGAAACAACAGGGATAAATACACTGGCACAGAGAAACAGGAAACACAGGTAAAATCACTGGCACAGAGAAACAGGAAACACAGGGATAAATACACTGGCACAGAGAAACAGGAAACACAGGGATAAATACACATGGGAAAATATGAGACACCTGGAGGGAGTGGAGACAATCACAAGAACAGGTGAAAAGATCAGGGTGTGACATCTTCATCCTCATAATTCAGTTAATTCAAATACAATGTTGAATGCACAATATGAGTTTATATTTGGTTTATACCACCCATTCAATGACAGCATTAATTCAGGTAGAGACACATTAGGGGTTGGGACCCAAAAGCATAATCAGTGCAGGGAGAAGACACAGGTACAGACGCATATTAGAGTTGCGGTTAGAAGTAGAAGTTACTGTATTTGAGCCACACGCACACACAGACACACACACAACACACAGGACACACACAACACACACAACACAAACACACACACACACATACACACACACAGGACATGTTACACACACACACACAGGACATGTTACACACACACACACATGTTACTGTATAAGGTGAGCAGGACATGTTACTGTAAGGACCACACACACACACACACTTACACAAGCACATGACTGAAAACACTGAAAAATGCTAATTGATATCAAGTCACAGTGGAAGCATTTTAAAATGATTTTAACTTCAATTATGCAAATAGAATAATGGAAATATAACTTCCCAGTAGACCAGGACAGTTACTCAGGAATCAGATAACAAGGTTAACTGATAACCAGCCAGGACATGTTACTGTATAACCAGCCAGGACATGTTACTGTATAACCAGCCAGGACATGTTACTGTATAACCAGCCAGGACATGTTACTGTATAACCAGCCAGGACATGTTACTGTATAACCAGCCAGGACATGTTACTGTATAACCAGCCAGGACATGTTACTGTATAACCAGCCAGGACATGTTACTGTATAACCAGCCAGGACATGTTAACCAGCCAGGACTGTATAACCAGCCAGGACTGTATGTTTACTGTATAACCAGCCAGGACATGTTACTGTATAACCAGCCAGGACATGTTACTGTATAACCATAACCAGCCAGACATGTTACTGTATAACCAGCCAGACATGTTACTGTTACTGTATAACCAGCCAGGACATGTTACTGTATAACCAGCCAGGACATGTTACTGTATAACCAGCCAGGACATGTTACTGTATAACCAGCATGTTACAGGACATGTTACTGTATAACCAGCCAGGACATGTTACTGTATAACCAGCCAGGACATGTTACTGTATAACCAGCCAGGACATGTTACTGTATAACCAGCCAGGACATGTTACTGTATAACCAGCCAGGACATGTTACTGTATAACCAGCCAGGACATGTTACTGAATAACCAGCCATGACATGTTTCTGTTTCTTTTCCACAAATCCCCACCTACAACAGGGTCAAACTAAATGGCATATATTATTATATTATTATTAAAAGAATGGCCAGCAACATAACAGTTACAACACCCTTACTGAAGAGAGAGAGACCAGCTACAGACTAGCTAAGACCACCTGACCAAAGAGAGACCAGCTACAAACCAGTTACAACACCCTGACTAAAGAGAGAGACCAGCTACAAACCAGTTACAACAATTTAACTGAAGAGAGAGACAAGCTACAAACCAGTTACAACACCCTGACTAAAGAGAGAGACCAGCTACAGACAAGCTACAACAACTTAACTGAAGGGAGAGGCAAGCTACAAACCAGTTACAACACCCTGACTAAAGAGAGAGACCAGCTACAGACAAGCTACAACATCTTGACTAAAGAGAGAGACCAGTTACAGAGGAAGAGAGATGATTTTGAAGGTTGGTTCGACATCTTGACCAAGACTAAAAACTGGAGAGACAGCAGACAGGACTGTACCAACAGAGCCTTGAGGCCTCATGTATCGATACTACCTCTACTTAACCCATCAGAGTCTAAGCTCTGTTTCGTCCATAGTTTTCCACCATTTCAGTCCCCTTCATCGTAGAAACGGCCTGCAGAACCGAAGGAACCTTTACCGTCCGAGCCACCAACGATCACAGATTCAATTCTTCCTTCTCTGCCAACATCTCCATGGTGACTGGGGGCGGTGCAGTCAACGGTACGGTGAGCCTCATGGTGCCCGCAAGCACCCAATCAGGAACGGATGTACTGTAACCCTGTACGTTGTCAGCAAAGTAAGGGTCTTGTTTCAAAACTCTAAAATGTCTTTCTTTTCTCATATCCTCTCTCCCTCACAGCCACTGATTTGAAAGGAATTGGTTGCTGTAAGCTACTCTTTGTTATCAGCTACATTATCTCTATCTATCTCCTCTCCCTCCCCCCCCTTTTCCTTCCCTTCCTTCCTCCCTACAGGAGACAGATTTTACCACTCCCCAGAATGGGCTACCAGGCGTCTCCTCCAAGGGACCAGGGTTTTGGACTAGAAGCCTAGTTTCGATGGCTCCTACAGTTTTGTTTCGGTACAGCAGTTTAACGGACGCTTGACCCAGAAAGCAACTTTCCATACACGGCCACATAGAGAATACAGATTTGAACATTTCAAATTAAACACTTTAGTCATCACCTTTGTGCACAAAACGTCTATTGAATTATTCAAATGATTTTTTAAAAACATGAAGTATTCATCCTATGTCTGCCTTGTTATTGGATGTTATGACATCTATGCTGCTCACGCTGCTCCTTGTGCACACTGAGTGATAGTGCACATGTGATGTTGGAGAGTGTAAACAGGATGCAACCCGGATATAGAAGTCCATCTGCGTATGCGAAGGTGAATAAGTTGAAAACAACGGGCGGACATCTTGGACACAGTCTCCAGTTCTTATTATACCTCAGTGGTCTCCTCTGACTGTCTGTTAGCATGCAGCTCCTCAAACTGTTATTATACCTCAGTGGTCTCCTCTGACTGTCTGTTAGCATGCAGCTCCTCAAACTGTTGTTATTATACCTCAGTGGTCTCCTCTGACTGTCTGTTAGCATGCAGCTCCTCAAACTGTTGTTATTATACCTCAGTGGTCTCCTCTGACTGTCTGTTAGCATGCAGCTCCTCAAACTGTTATTATACCTCAGTGGTCTCCTCTGACTGTCGTTAGCATGCAGCACCTCAAACTGTTGTTATTATATACCTCAGTGGTCTCAGTGGTCTCCTCTGACTGTCTGTTAGCATGCAGCTCCTCAAACTGTTATTATACCTCAGTGGTCTCCTCTGACTGTCTGTTAGCATGTAGCTCCTCAAACTGTTGTTATTATACCTCAGTGGTCTCCTCTGACTGTCTGTTAGCATGCAGCACCTCAAACTGTTGTTATTATACCTCAGTGGTCTCCTCTGACTGTCTGTTAGCATGCAGCACCTCAAACTGTTGTTATTATACCTCAGTGGTCTCCTCTGACTGTCTGTTAGCATGCAGCACCTCAAACTGTTGTTATTATACCTCAGTGGTCTCCTCTGACTGTCTGTTAGCATGCAGCTCCTCAAACTGTTGTTATTATACCTCAGTGGTCTCCTCTGACTGTCTGTTAGCATGCAGCTCCTCAAACTGTTGTTATTATACCTCAGTGGTCTCCTCTGACTGTCTGTTAGCATGCAGCACCTCAAACTGTTGTTATTATACCTCAGTGGTCTCCTCTGACTGTCTGTTAGCATGCAGCACCTCAAACTGTTGTTATTATACCTCAGTGGTCTCCTCTGACTGTCTGTTAGCATGCAGCTCCTCAAACTGTTGTTATTATACCTCAGTGGTCTCCTCTGACTGTCTGTTAGCATGCAGCTCCTCAAACTGTTGTTATTATACCTCAGTGGTCTCCTCTGACTGTCTGTTAGCATGCAGCTGTTGTTATTATACCTCAGTGGTCTCCTCTGACTGTCTGTTAGCATGCAGCACCTCAAACTGTTATTATACCTCAGTGGTCTCCTCTGACTGTCGTTAGCATGCAGCACCTCAAACTGTTGTTATTATACCTCAGTGGTCTCCTCTGACTGTCTGTTAGCATGCAGCACCTCAAACTGTTGTTATTATACCTCAGTGGTCTCCTCTGACTGTCGTTAGCATGCAGCACCTCAAACTGTTGTTATTATACCTCAGTGGTCTCCTCTGACTGTCTGTTAGCATGCAGCTCCTCAAACTGTTATTATACCTCAGTGGTCTCCTCTGACTGTCTGTTAGCATGTAGCTCCTCAAACTGTTGTTATTATACCTCAGTGGTCTCCTCTGACTGTCTGTTAGCATGCAGCTCCTCAAACTGTTGTTATTATACCTCAGTGGTCTCCTCTGACTGTCGTTAGCATGCAGCTCCTCAAACTGTTGTTATTATACCTCAGTGGTCTCCTCTGACTGTCTGTTAGCATGCAGCTCTCAAACTGTTGTTATTACCTCAGTGGTCTCCTCTGACTGTCTGTTAGCATGCAGCACCTCAAACTGTTGTTATTATACCTCAGTGGTCTCCTCTGACTGTCTGTTAGCATGCAGCTCCTCAAACTGTTGTTATTATACCTCAGTGGTCTCCTCTGACTGTCTGTTAGCATGCAGCACCTCAAACTGTTATTATACCTCAGTGGTCTCCTCTGACTGTCGTTAGCATGTAGCACCTCAAACTGTTGTTATTATACCTCAGTGGTCTCCTCTGACTGTCGTTAGCATGCAGCACCTCAAACTGTTGTTATTATACCTCAGTGGTCTCCTCTGACTGTCTGTTAGCATGCAGCACCTCAAACTGTTGTTATTATACCTCAGTGGTCTCCTCTGACTGTCTGTTAGCATGCAGCTCCTCAAACTGTTGTTATTATACCTCAGTGGTCTCCTCTGACTGTCTGTTAGCATGCAGCTCCTCAAACTGTTATTATACCTCAGTGGTCTCCTGTGACTGTCTGTTAGCATGTAGCTCCTCAAACTGTTGTTATTATACCTCAGTGGTCTCCTCTGACTGTCTGTTAGCATTCAGCACCTCAAACTGTTGTTATTATACCTCAGTGGTCTCCTCTGACTGTCTGTTAGCATGCAGCTCCTCAAACTGTTGTAATTATACCTCAGTGGTCTCCTCTGACTGTCCGTTAGCATGCAGCTCCTCAAACTGTTGTTATTGTACCTCAGTGGTCTCCTCTGACTGTCCGTTAGCATGCAGCCCCTCAAACTGTTGTTATTGTACCTCAGTGGTCTCCTCTGACTGTCCGTTAGCATGCAGCACCTCAAACTGGCAGCTCTCTGCCAACCTCACTGACTGTGTCAAAGGGACAGGAATCATCTGCATCAGCCTATACCAGGGCAATGGGACCCTCAACACGTCTAGGGCAGTGGGCCTCAGGTCTAAGAATGTGACCAGGTTGGACTACAGCTTCACCTGCTGTTCAAAGAAGGTAGAGCTGGTGGTAGTGGACAGGTCAGGCAACGTGGGTGTGTGTCTGGGCTTAGTGAAGGACTCTGTGGGGGTGGTTGTGAGCTCTACAGCCAGGTTTCCCAAAAGCATCTTAAGTCTAAGTCCATCATTTCAACCATTGGATCCTACTTTTCTCAGATGAATTTAGCCTTAAAATGCTATTGGGAAACCGGGCCCAGGTCTCTATCACCAACACTACAGCTGTACCTGTAGTTAGTACAACATCCACCCAGGTCTCTATCACCAACACTACAGCTGTACCTGTAGTTAGTACTACATCCACCCAGGTCTCTGTCACCAACACTACAGTTGTACTAAGTAGTTAGTACTACATCCACCCAGGTCTCTGTCACCAACACTACAGTGTACCTGTAGTTAGTACTACATCCACCCAGGTCTCTGTCACCAACACTACAGCTGTACCTGTAGTTAGTACTACATCCACTCAGGTCTCTGTCACCAACACTACAGATGTACCTGTAGTTAGTACTACATCCACTCAGGTCTCTGTCACCAACACTACAGATGTACCTGTAGTTAGTACTACATCCACTCAGGTCTCTGTCACCAACACTACAGATGTACCTGTAGTTAGTACTACATCCACCCAGGTCTCTGTCACCAACACTACAGTTGTACCTGTAGTTAGTACTCCATCCACCAGAGGGCCACCTTTAACTCTGTCCCTATCTAATGATCTGTGTGATGCTTTCTCTCCTCCTGTGGAATAGAGTAGAGCTGTAGAGTTGTATAATAGTTCATGAAGGTAGATGTCATGTTGAACAGTGGAATCAGTGCAGAGAGAGTTGTGTCATTAGATGTAACCAGTATGTATATGTGATGTTGTACTGAAAGACAGGGTGGAAATATTAACTTATATTAATGAACTTTTTGTCATAAAACGTGAATTTTTGAAATCCTTTTTCTTTTCTCTTAAATATGTCAAACTGAAAATATGGATATTTTCAGAACTTCTGCTTTTTCATTCTGAGCAACTCTTCACAGACAGCACAGGTAGAAAGATCCCTGTATGGCCATTGGTGGCCGGTCACACTACGGGGGAAGTTTCCCTAGGTACAGATCTAGGATCAGGTCTTTCTCCCCCAATCCTAACCTTAACCATTTGTGGTGGAAATGCAAATCCGACCAAAGATCAGCGTCTAGGGGCAACTTCCCCCCACACCACCAGTCACAGAGTGAGATCCATAATGTGTTCTCCATTTGAATGCTGGGGGTGCAGTAAACTCAGTCAGGATATATGTAGTGTATATGTCAATTAACAGGATACACATTTATTTTAGCAGATACAAAATTGTTAACCTGTTAACACTGTGAGTCATATCACACTGGTGGGAGTCATATCATGTATTATATTATCACACTAAGACTGGTGGGAGTCATATCATGTATTATATTATCACACTAAGACTGGTGGGAGTCATATCATGTAGTATATTATCACACTAAGACTGGTGGGAGTCATATCATGTAGTATATTATCACACTAAGACTGGTGGGAGTCATATCATGTAGTATATTATCACACTAAGACTGGTGGGAGTCATATCATGTAGTATATTATCACACTAAGACTGGTGGGAGTCATATCATGTATTATATTATCACACTAAGACTGGTGGGAGTCATATCATGTATTATATTATCACACTAAGACTGGTGGGAGTCATATCATGTATTATATTATCACACTAAGACTGGTGGGAGTCATATCATGTATTATATTATCACTAAGACTGGTGGGAGTCATATCATGTATTATATTATCACACTAAGACTGGTGGGAGTCATATCATGTATATATTATATTATCACACTAAGACTGGTGGGAGTCATATCATGTATTATATTATCACACTAAGACTGGTGGGAGTCATATCATGTATTATATTATCACACTAAGACTGGTGGGAGTCATATCATGTAGTATATTATTATCACACTAAGACTGGTGGGAGTCATATCATGTATTATATTATCACACTAAGACTGGTCATATCATGGAGTCATATCATATCATGTATATTATCACACTAAGACTGGTGGGAGTCATATCATGTAGTATATTATCACACTAAGACTGGTGGGAGTCATATCATGTAGTATATTATCACACTAAGACTGGTGGGAGTCATATCATGTAGTATATTATCACACTAAGACTGGTGGGAGTCATATCATGTATATATTATCACACTAAGACTGGTGGGAGTCATATCATGTAGTATATTATCACACTAAGACTGGTGGGAGTCATATCATGTAGTATATTATCACACTAAGACTGGTGGGAGTCATATCATGTAGTATATTATCACACTAAGACTGGTGGGAGTCATATCATGTAGTATATTATCACACTAAGACTGGTGGGAGTCATATCATGTAGTATATTATCACACTAAGACTGGTGGGAGTCATATCATGTATATATTATCACACTAAGACTGGTGGGAGTCATATCATGTAGTATATTATCACACTAAGACTGGTGGGAGTCATATCATGTAGATATTATCACACTAAGACTGGTGGGAGTCATATCATGTAGTATATTATCACACTAAGACTGGTGGGAGTCATATCATGTAGTATATTATCACACTAAGACTGGTGGGAGTCATATCATGTAGTATATTATCACACTAAGACTGGTGGGAGTCACATGGTGGCCAGTGTTTCTAATCCACTGTGGTTGACTGATAAAGAGTTTTATTATCACACAGTATGTCAAGGTATGTTAGTAATTGTTAAGGACTGGGGTGTTGAGCTCAACACAGGAAAAATCATAGAGGAATACTTGGTTCAGTCTGCTTTCTGCCAGGGAGATTAATTCACCTTTCAGCAGGACAATAACCTAAAACACGAGGCCAAATATACATTGGAGTTGCTTACCAAGAAGACATTGAATGTAACTGAGTGGCCAAGTTACAGTTTTGACGTAAATCTACTTGAAAATCTATGGCAAGACCTGAAAATGGTTGTCTAGCAATGATCAACAACCAATTTGACAAACTTAAAGAATTTTGAAAAGAATAATGGTCATGTTGCACAATCCATGTGTGGAAAGCTCCTAGAGATTTACCAGGAAATACTCACAGCTGTTATTGCTGCCAAATGTGCTTCTACAAAGTATTGACTTAGGGATGTCAATACTTATGTAAAATCTATATTATATTTCATTTTCAATACATTTGCAAACATTTCTAAATATATGGGGTATTTTGTGTAGTTGAGTGAGAGAAAAATATATTTACTGCATTTTAAATTTAGTCGAACACAACAAAATGTGGAAAAAGTCTAGGGGTGTGAATACTTTCTGAAGGCACTGTATGTTAAGATGAATTCTCTAATTGTAAGTCTGCTAAATGACTAAAATGGAAATGTAATAGTAATTAATGGTAAATAATGTATTGTGTAATTTTGGAGTCACATTTATTGTAAATAAGAATAGAATACCATTATTAAAGACAATCATGAATGAATTGTGAATACTGATGAGTGAGTATTAAATCATAATACCCCCCCAAAAAATGCTAACCTCCCCTATTATTGGTAATGGTGAGAGGTTAGCATGTCTTGGGGGTATGATATAAAATGCTAACCTCCCCTATTATTGGTAATGGTGAGAGGTTAGCATGTCTTGGGGGTATGATATAAAATGCTAACCTCCCCTATTATTGGTAATGGTGAGAGGTTAGCATGTCTTGAGGGTATGATATAAAATGCTAACCTCCACTATTATTGGTAATGGTGAGAGGTTAGCATGTCTTGGGGTATGATATAAAATGCTAACCTCCCTATTATTGGTAATGGTGAGAGGTTAGCATGTCTTGGGGGTATGATATAAAATGCTAACCTCCGCTATTATTGGTAATGAGTGGTTAGATGTCTTGTATGATATAAAATGCTAACCTCCCCTATTATTGGTAATGGTGAGAGGTTAGCATGTCTTGGGGGTATGATATAAAATGCTAACCTCCCCTATTATTGGTAATGGTGAGAGGTTAGCATGTCTTGGGGGTATGATATAAAATGCTAACCTCCCCTATTATTGGTAATGGTGAGAGGTTAGCATGTCTTGGGGGTATGATATAAAATGCTAACCACCCCGATTATTGGTAATGGTGAGAGGTTAGCATGTCTTGGGGGTATGATATAAAATGCCAACCACCCCGATTATTGGTAATGGTGAGAGGTTAGCATGTCTTGGGGGTATGATCCTCTGTAACTTTCTCATTCAACATGATTTACCATTCATTACCCTTAAATTAATGGTGACATTCTGTACAGTCTGAAATATATGAAACATTTGATCTCCAATAGAAAAAAAGCCTTTAATAGTGACAGGTCACAATGGTACAGTAAGGGTGTGGCGTCATTGTAAACATCGTTGATATTAAGCATCTCAATCACATCACGATAAAGGGAAGGAGTTCCCATAGGTCGTTTGGTGACCCGTTACTCAACTCACAGTACCGAGGTCACATCCATAGCCCAGCATTTTCATGTCTGTATTTATTCAAATGGAATACAACTGGAGAGTAACTTCAAAAGATTCTCATAGCATCTCTGAATCTTTATGTGACATTCCTCCTCCAGACCTGATTGGGTGTTAGAAGGCTCCATTACAGCTGCTTCCCTTTGTCACGTTTCCTGTTAGGACCGGCCTGAATCCCAGACGATAAATCTTCCTGAGTTAAAGAGTTACAACGGTCAACAGAATCATCTTAAATGGGATTTTCTTACATTTGCTTGTCTTTATTAATATTGCAGGTCTTCCGGTGTGACCATGCTGAATAAGAGGTTAGACACCACAGTGTATTTCACAACAGGAGGATTTCAAACCAAACCAAATAGAAGGGATGTTATATCCTCTAAATAATCACACTCTCTATCCACCACATATACATGTGTACTACATTTAGTGTGTATACTTTATACATTAGGTGAAGTAGTCAAAGGGCAGATATTTATGACATAAGCTACTGAAAGAATGTTCATGCTCGTGTTGAAGAGCAGCATGATTGAAGTTGGGCTGAATGCTGCACCTGTTGAGGCAGGTCTGTGGGTGTTGGGGCTGGGTCTTATTCTGCCCATGTTGAGACTGGGCCTGGTTCTTCCCATGTTGAGGCTGGGCTGGGTGTGTTGATGTTGGGCCAAGTGCTGCCCCTGTTGCTGGGCTGGGGGTTTTGAGACTGGTCCAGGTGCTGCCCCTGTTTAGGCTGGGGCTGATGCTGGTGGCCCTGTTAGGCCCTGTGTGCTGGGGCCTCCCGCTCTATTGCCCTGTAGGGTGAAAGGAACCGTAACCATAAATAGCAACACAAGAATATAGATGGTGAGAGTAAGCAGTACCTGAACATATAGAAGAGCATGTAGGCACTCCGGGCTCTGGTCCTCAGCACAGTGGCTTCATTGGACATTGACACCTGGCTGTCGTTACAGCAGAACCAGTTTCCACTGGCATGCAATATGTCACTAATGTAGTGCCCTGTGGAACAAGGAAGACAGACTAGAGGTCAAGGGTCAGGCTATTGTGGGTAATAGAGTGTTTTGTAACATTTAAACAGTTCATTTGGGAGGTATTTTATCGGTTACATGTGTCAAGTTTTGAAATCAGAGATAAACAAATACACATGGCATTAAATTAGGCATGCCTCTCCATTCTTTTGAATTAAATTGAGCAAACTCTAAACATATTGCAGTGCTTGTTGGGATGACACTTCACTCTGAAGCCTGCAGCCTTGCTCGCTTGGCCGAAATGGCTGTTGGAGGGCCTACTTATCCCCTAAAACAGGGTTCCACAAATTTTGCCCAAGGGTGATTTTATTTGCCCCCCCCCTATGTTTTCTGACCAAATAAAACATAATTGTTAAAAGACTGTAAAAACACCAGCAAATCAGCTCCAAGTGATTTTCATTTTGGAAATCTGTTTCAAAGTGTTCCCACACACAATAAAGAGATATATGTGGTTGTACACAAATGTTAGCAAGGTTTGAAATTAGTCAAATATTATATCTGTTTGGCCTTCCTACGGTATATTTGCAGTCTACAAATTATTTGTAATTTAGTTCCACACCCCTTCCCATCTGGCTAAGAAAAAAATGGACCCGAGGTTGAATCTAGTTGATGATCCCTGGCCTTCACCCTCGTTAATGTTCACTTCCTCAGCTTTGGGATACTTGTGTATACGGCAGAGGCACACGTGAACATGCAAATTGAGATCCAAGGAGAAGGGAGTGATTTGGAATTCAGCTGATGTCATATGTATTGTGCATCTGCATGTGTGTGTTTGATGGTATTTACTTACCGGAGTTTGCGGAGCCTCCCAAATGAGAGACTACGCCAGTCAGCTGGTAGTAACCATTCACTGACTGTACTGGCTTCTGCTTCTGTAAGAAAACACATGTGATCATAGGATTCTCATTCCCTCTACAGTCCACCACACTGTCTACAGTCTACTACAGTACTAGTCTACTACAGGTCTACTACATCATGTACTCCTCATAACTATCTCAGTGTTCTGTCATAACTTATTTTTCACTGGTTTCACTCTCTCTCTCTCTTCTCACCACTGAGGCTGTCAGCAACACTTTCCCTAGTTCCTGCTCCTTTGAATCTGAGGGGTCAAATATACATATCAAGAGCTGTGAAAACGTGGTCACTTGTCTGAATTGCTCTGGACTAAAACAGCTCCCATACATCACTAAAGATATCTGAGAAACATTTTAAATTGCAGCTTCCAGCTTCTCTGTCAGCAGGACCGTTTTGGGAGTGGGTGGTTTGTGTGGTGTTGGAGCAAGAATAGTATTATGGTGCCATGACCTACATGAACAGCAGAGGGCGCTGTCTTTGGCCACTCCAGGTGGGCTGGAGACTTGGCTGGCGAGGGTCTGGGGGATGGACCCCTGGATGCTGGGGGCCTGGTTGGTGAGGGCCTGTGGGCTGGCACTGTGCAGGTGTGGCACCATGTCCCCACAGAGGGTGGAGAGCCTCAGCTCCGAAGGAAACAAAAGAGGAGCCTCCAGCTTCTCCAACCCCCCAGGTCCTCCAAACCTCTTCAGATGCAGAACCAGCACACTGCCCAGAAACAGAGAGGAAGAGAGATGAACAGACAGACAATGAAACCAGTCAACAAAATAACAGATGAGTGAAATTTGTTTGTGGTGCTCAGCTCTAAGTCCTACAACCTGCTCAGGAAGGTAACTACTCCTAAAGGCTCAGGACATTAAACACTGCTAGTACTATGAGAGGTTATAAAGGGACAACTCACAGAGGCAGTGTGTGGAACTGCTCCACCTTTGAGGCGTGGAGGCCTTTACAGCCCTCACATGTGAATTCAACCTGTTCACTCTGGTTAGAAACAAAAGCATTACATAATGAATGATACCACTACAATAATAAGCGTATTCTGAGGCAGTGGGCAGCTTGCCCTGGGTGTTAGTCTCTACATGCAGGGCTGAGCCCTAAGTGCTGACTTTGAAAGTGAGTGCTAGGCTGTTCAGCAAGGTGCGCTCAGGGCTGAAGTCCAATGAGAGGTGGTTGTAGTCCTCTCTGGTGGACGACTCGCGCCCACAGCTTCAGAAGCAGGACAAAGAGAAGAAAAATGCATCAAGTCTGTTTCTGTTCCAGGTCTCTACAATGTTTCTGTTCTGCCATGTGTTTTGTAATATTAATATATACTGTATATATATATATATATATACATATAGAAAGATCATGTTCTCAGTAGATACATTACAACCAATGGGAGCTCTTACCTGGTACATGTGCGCACCGACACAAGCTGGAACTCCAGCTGGGAAACAGGGCAGGTATAGTTCATCCCGAGTGTCTTCAGAATCATGCCCTCCTCCTTCAGCTGGCACAGCATATTGACAAGTAACTCGTGTGCATCCTATGATGAGGAAGAGACAGAAACACACCAAGATAAAAGCAAATTAAAAAGAGAAAATGAACCCTTGCAAGAAGAGCACTCGTACACAAGAGAGTAGTGCCTCAGTTACCTGTTGCGTGTCCCCCAGATACTTCAAATCGTATCCCGACAAGGAGTACTTGACCTTCCACATGAGGTCTGCTTTTGAGGCCTGGTTTGCCACACTGTCAGGTAAACCTGAACGGTGCACATCAGACAGACTCCTGTAGGGGAGACAGAGAGTAAGTTAGCAGCTGACTGGATGGTGTCAACCTACTGGCTTACGCCTGAAGAGGCAGATGAGTAAATACAAATATGTTTTATCTAGTGGCACCCCATCATTAGAATTTATTCATTCCATTTGATGCAAATTCACCTTTGAGGACGGACAATGAAGCCAAACAACAAAAATGTATTGTTTATTCTCATAAGATATTTGGTTTGGATACTGCTCTCAATTCCAGAGCATTTTAAAAAACTACCAAATTTCCCACGGTAAGGTGGAATGTTCAGTCAATGAGCATTATGGGTCATGTAGTCATTCTACACTTTCCAAATTGGCCTACAAAATGCCTACATCATAATCAGTGTGTCATTGTTGTTCCTCTTGGTTATGAAGATTCCAAAAACAAAAGGAAACTGGAAAATAAACCATAAATACAATACACAGCAAAATATGAAGTGGTTAAGGTTAGGAAAAGGGTTAGGATTAGTGAAAGTGCTATCTTAACCTGCTACGACAATCCCTTTCTGTAGAAGTGGCATGAAAAGAGTGTTCCTTCTTTAATTTATGACCACAATTAATGGGTGTGTGGGGTGAGTGTCTGCTTTTGAGCCTTCACTTACCTGAGCAGGTTGGAGAAGGGGGAGGAGCTCCAGAGTTGTTCCTGGTGCAGGATTTCCTTTGAGAAGGAAGGCAGGACCAGGAGGCACTGCAGGGTGGCGTTAAGGAAGCAAGTGTTGCCAATGTTAGGCAACCTGTGAAGAAGAAGCAGCCATCAGTACACACATACAGATTAATCATAACCTTCATATCTCTATAAAGTGATGATAATGGCAGGGGATAAGGGATACATTATATTTAACACAAAGAAGTGGATGTCCTTTAGACCAAGACTGACATAATTCATGGGTTTATAAATATCTAATAAAACGGACATGCTCGATAGTAAGCCCTATCCCCATAGTATATCAGACACTGATCTCTAAACAATAAATCACTTATATTCAATGCATTTGCAGTGTGTTGTGGTTTACCCAAGAAGTTCCATGTTGACCAGTGCCACCCCATTCTCCTCTGGCCCCCTGGGTCTCTTCTGACCCTCTGTGGCTGAGCTGGCCCTGTGAAGAGTCATGCTTCTGGGGCTGAGCTGGCCCTGGGAAGAGTCATGCTTCTGGTGGCTGAGACTGGTCTCTGGGGCATTGGACTAGAGTGGTCCTGAAGAGACAGAGGTCTGGGAAGGAGAAAACAGGTCTAACGCCTCCAACACAGAGATATTATCACTCTACACAGTCTCTCTATTAAATACTGTACTGTACTATAAACACAGCTGAGTACTGCTGTCCATATAAATGCAGTGTACCAAGTAGACCAGGCCAATAGGTTAGTACTCTCTTTATCCACTAGATGTAGACGGAAGAGGCTAAAACTACAGTTTCAGGAAAATAACTTTCTGGAACTGTGTTTATCAAGTGTCTCAGAGAAGGAGTCTGATCTAGGACCAGTTTTGCATTTTAGATCATAGATCAATGAATCAGATTATTATGGACAGAGAGGACCTGATCCTAGATTAGCACTCATACTGTTGATTAACACTGGCCCTGGTCTGGTAGCACTAAACCCAACTCTCCAAAGAGACTCGAGGATGGCACTGTACTTTATGTTTGGATTACCTGACTGTTGTGCCCTCCTGACTGGTGTCTCCATGACGATCCAGGGGGTTGGTAGGAGAGGGAGAACTAGGGTGGGACACCACTGGAGAGGATTTCACTGGGGAAGGGTTTTTGGCAGGTGACTGGGGTACAGAGGGTTGTTCAGCAGGAGAGCAAGGCTGAGAGGAACATTTAACAGGAGAGGGAGGTGGATGGAGGGAGGAGAGTTGGTCAGAGGGTGAGGGGTCAGAGGTAGCGGAGCCATTCCGTTCAGAACGGTCAGATGGAATTGGAGAGGGGGATGAAGTGCCCCTCTCCTTCTTCTTTCTTGTCTTCTGCTCCACATCAACTGAATTTGCTTTCTGACGTTTTTTCTGTTGACAAGAAAATGTGATAGTGCTAAATACTTTCCCCCCCAGATCCCCAGCCAATGGAAGAGGGGGGTCATGAGAGCAGGAAGAGGTTGGCCTAAATGGAGAATCATAGGTATCTATCCTAAACCTCAAATAACACAGTATAGACAGGTTACATTGAGTGACATTTGCAATAGCCGAACTTCATGTACATTTCATGTACACTTTTTACGTATTTGTCAATCAGAATGTCATTTTTCTTTTTTATTCTTCCCACTAGGTTTAAGAGAAAAATACTACTCCAGAATTATAGTAGTTGTTAATTGATTAAATGACCTGATTTCATACCTTCTTGCACCAGCAGAAACAAGCCATGTCGATAACCAATGAAGACTGATACATTTCCTCATTAACCCATTGTTCAAATTGGCTTTAAGACCATTGTGATGTCATCGGTCATGTATGACATCACCACCTGGCAACCCAATCTATAACATTTTAAAATATATTGTTCAATGAACAAATATGTTTTATTGAAGAGCAAAGTTATGCAGTATACATACAATATTGTAGATAATATGCTCCATTGTATTCTTGTTTCTTTTTACATTCATTTTTTGTATGTTGTTTCATTAAACTTACGACCACAATAAAGGCATTTTAAGTGCCTTCATCTTCATCTTCATAGTTTTTTTCATAGCTTCCATGTTGTTTGTGGTTTGGTCATCGGTTTATTTAAATGCTAAATGCTTTTTCTCTTATTCACCAGCAGATGGACAAAGGGTTGGTTAAAAGAATGTGAACAGGTGATAAAGATTTAGCATAAACCTCAAACAACAATCCAGATTGGTTAAGGATAGTTTTCCGTATTCAATCTTGCCCTGAAGGGCTGCTCTGTCTGACAACACTGACAGGTTTAAATGTCTTGCAACTCAATTAAGTCAGGTCTGTTTAGTGCTGTCTTGCCAACTCCTACTAGCAGAGTCCCAGGTCTGTTTAGTGATGTCTTGCCAACTCCTACTAGCTGCCCAGGTCTGTTTAGTGATGTCTTGCAACTCCTCTGTTTACTGTCTTGCCAGCTAGAGTGCTGCCGCAGAAGGTTGTTTATGGCACATTATTTATTATTTATTGATTTAAGTGTCAGACATTGTTGCCATTAACGCTCGTTAGGTCTGTTTAGTGCTGTTTGACCACCAGAGAGCATCTTTGAGAAACATTTAACCGTTTTTAATATGAAACTAATTCGTTGGATAACAGATCTGCTCTCGGAACTCATTTACATTTATTATTTAAGTGTCACATTGTTGTTACTGTGTGTGTTTCGACTCTCTCTCGCACAAACACACACATACACGCTCACCCTCTATAACCACTCTTATATTTACAGTGGTGATGAACAGCTGGAGGCATTTTGTTGTGAATTCTGAAAACAAGTCAACCAAACTCAGAAATACATTTCACTGGTTGCCATGGTGAATAATCCAATAATAATTGGTTGGACACATGAAAGGAAACAAAGAGTTTACCGGAAACTCAAAATGAAAATACTTGCAGATCAATTCAGATCAACAATTTTCAATAGTAGATCTAATTACATTTAGAGGATTCTAAATTAATATCCAATGGGCTTTTATACAATGATAATGCAGGGATAATAATAAATTCATATATTTGTTGGGGTTGGGCAAATCTGGTTTTAGAGTACTTAATTAAGCATTGAAGTTTTCCCATTTTGGCCTTTAGGCTACACTTTACAATAGGACTCATCTCTGACTGCCTGCAACATCTACAGTGGTACAATATAAATATATTTTTGAATTACTTTTAAAAAATGTATATGTTTATTAAGTTGTCTTGCTTTTCTCAGAGCAGCACAAAACGGTGCTGAAATAGTTGACCATACGCAGGTAGGCTTTTGCTTCAAATCCTATTGTAACAATTGGATGACATTGGGAGTTCCAGTAAGCAACAATTTGTTGCCTTCATTAGCCTAATTTATTCTTAAAATAACTCCAGCACATAAAAGAGAAAGGAACCTTAATTAATTAACAATAAAGTGATTTAATTCACAAATGCATTTGACTGTACTTAATATTGGCCATCAACCAGAAACACACCGTGGTAGAAACATGTTGTTGATTTTTTACTATTTCAAAATGCACACGTTTAATCAGCTACTGTGCAGTCTGACAAGTAAACATAGCCCACAGTACATAGTAAACATAGCCCACAGTACATAGTAAACATAGCCCACAGTACATAGTAAACATATCCCACAGTAAACATAGCCCACAGTACATAGTAAACATAGCCCACAGTACATAGTAAACATAGCCCACAGTACATAGTAAACATAGCCCACAGTACATAGTAAACATGGCAAAGATGCTTCATTCCTTACATAAGGGAGAGCAGGCCATGTCAAGACTTTCTCAGTGACCTCAAATACTTATTAACTCTGTCTTTAATGGGTTTTTTCGGGATGCATCAGTCTTGGTCACAGTATTAATGATGAACACATGGAGGTTCACTGGTCAGCCACATTTGCCTCGGGATCCATCCCAGTTGGGGCGGCATGTAGTCTAGTGGTTAGAGCGTTGGGCCAGTAACCGGAAGGTTGTTGAATAAAATCCCTGAGCTGACAAGGTAAACATCTGTTGTTCTGCCCCTGAACAAGGCAGTTAACCCACTGTTCCTAGGACATCATTGTAAATAAGAATTTGTTCTTAAATGACTTGCCTAGTTAAATAAAAAATACAAGTATCTGTCTCTGTAAATAATGAGTGATACTGATTCACGTGCACCTTCATCAGATGAGCAGAATGGTACTGCTCTGCGTCCCCATCGATTGTGGTGTCCTATGATAGAAATGGTAGATCAATTAAGAATTAAAAGTGACTCCAACACAAATGCTGCATAATGAAACATGTATTAGGAATGTAGCAAAACCAACTGCTTTCATGGGAACCATGTGTTTTATCGGTGTGGCCCGTTGTCCAGCCCTTTGTCCACCGATCTCCACGGATGGTTGTCGGCATGGTTGTTTGCTCTGCAAAAACACATTCATGTTTTTAGTACAGAAGTATCGATTGTATTACACAGTATGCCTACGCATGGACAGACTATATAAATAAAAAAATAAGTAAATGCATTGAATCCCAAAAACTTTAGTTTTGGTGATCCTCCCAGCTCTGGCTCATTTTCTCAAGTCCTCTGGTGGTTACAGTCCTAACCCTGGAACATATAGCACCATAGAATGGGTGGAGTTTGGGGCAGGTAGAGGAGTACTGGAAAGGTGTGACTTTCAGGTTACTATAGGCCATAAGTATACAGCAGATCGCAGAAAAGTCCTCACTTTGATTATGTTGTAAGAACATACTGTAGCAACATGACCAGGATCTCTATTCATTTAAGTGAGCAGATTGGGGCTTTCAGGGGGAACAGACAATCTAATGGAGACATTTCAAAAGTACTGGTAGACTTTAGGATTTTTGTCATGTCATCCAGGTCAGGATAAACAATTATTTATACAAAGTACTAACCCTGACTCTCGTTTTTAAGTGTTCATAGGTCTCGGTCTATATATTCCTGGTGGGTTTTTTCACAAACAATGCTTATTTTATTTAAACGCTCTTCACACACCATGCTTACTTGAGACCAAAACTAGGGATCAATTGTAAAGTCGTGCAAGTTGGGGTTAATTTTCACGCCTACATTAGCCGGGCTATGAAGAGTCTATTCTCCTGCTAATATTTCATCATGTGTGGATGGCTTCTTTTGTATTCCAATGTATTGAATGAATGTATTTATTGCTGTAATTTATCATTCTCATGTTCATGTTTAAAAAATATTGATATTTTGGAGATTATTTTGTTTTTCCTATAACTGAAAATGTGCAGGTTTTAATTTGATTAAAGGGAAAAAGGCTATTCTTGAACATGGGGTTAAACAATAGGCCCTTTTAATTTTGTCTGGCTTGCCATTCCAAATCAAATTGAATATTTTTTCTCATATAATTTACAGGTCACTAGGTGTAGGCAAAACCATAAACAAGTAGGTAAACTGTGATATGACTAAATAGTTAATCAGGGTGATTCTTCCACAAATAGACAGGTATTTTCATCAAGTACAGGAGATGGAGTTCCTCACAGGTGTGCCTGGCATGGATTGTGACTCAATCTCACTCCTCTTCAATGCATCATTTTTATTATATTGAACTTGGCAAGTCAGTTTAGAACAAATTCT
>NW_025747831.1:25000-42500 GCF_021184085.1 Oncorhynchus gorbuscha | reverse complement strand
TGATTTTAGGAAAAAGGGTTTATAGTTATTTTAGTCACAAAAAATAAAAATAAACACTTGACTTTGAATATTGATATTCCAATATTAATTATTACCTTAGAAATCTCTGACAAACACAAAAGTAATTTTATCACAATGTTGTTTTTATAAACACTTGACTTTGAATATTAACATATCCATATTAATTATTACCTTGAAATGATCTGACAAAATTATCTGTTTATATTTTTATGATTCTAGTAACTTGTAATATCAAGTCACAACACACTGGGAGGCATAATGGATTGTACAGTCGTCTCAAATAAAACTGTGAAGGACCTCGGCGTTACTCTGGACCCTGATCTCTCTTTTTGACCAACATGTCAAGACTGTTTCAAGGACAGCTTTTTTTCCATCTACGTAACATTGCAAAAATCAGAAACTTTCTGTCCAAAAATGATGCAGAAAAATGAATCCATGCTTTTGTTAATTCCAGGTTAGAGTACTGCAATGCTCTACCTCCCGCTACCCGGATAAAGCACTAAATAAACTTCAGTTAGTGCTAAATACGGCTGCTAGAATCTTGACTAGAACCAACAAATGTGATCATATTACTCCAGTGCTATCCTCCCTACACTGGCTTCCTGTCAAAGCAAGGGCTGATTTCAAGGTTTTACTGCTAACCTACAAAGCATTACATGGGCTTGCTCCTACCTACCTCTCTGATTTGGTCCTGCCGTACATACCTACACGTCGCTACGGTCACAAGACGCAGGCCTCCTGATTGTCCCTAAATTTCTAAGCAAACAGCTGGAGGCAGGGCTTTCTCCTGTAGAGCTCCATTTTATGGAACGGTCTGCCTACCCATGTGAGAGACGCAAACTCGGTCTCAACCTTTAAGTCTTTACTGAAGACTCATCTCTTCAGTGGGTCATATGATTGAGTGTAGTCTGGCCCAGGAGTGGGAAGGTGAGCGGAAAGGCTCTGGAGCAACGAACCGCCCTTGCTGTCTGCTTGGCGGTTCCCCTTTTTTCAACTCGGATTCTCTGCCTATAACCTATTACAGGGGCTGAGTCACTGGCTTACTGGTGCTCTTTCATGCCATCCCTAGCAAAACTTATGTGATCTTCCTGTCTGGGTTGGCGCCCCTCTTGGGTTGTGCTGTGGCGGAGATCTTTGTGAGCTATACTCTGCCTTGTCTCAGGATGGTAAGTTGGTGGTTGAAGATATCTCTCTAGTGGTGTGGGGGCTGTGCTTTGGAAAGGTGGGTGGGGTTATATCCTTCCTGTTTGACCCTGTCCAGGGGTATCGTTGGATGGGGCCTCCTGACCCCTCCTATCGGAGCCTCCAGTATTTATGCTGCAGTAGTTTATGTCGGGGCTAGGGTCAGTTTGTTATATCTGTAGTACTTCTCCTGTCTTATCTGGTGTCCTGTGTGAATTTAAGTATGCTCTCTAATTCTCTCTTTCTCTCTCTCTCTGTCTCTCTTGGAGGACCTGAGCCCTAGGACCATGCCTCAGGACTACCTGGCATGATGACTCCTTGCTGTCCCCAGTCCACCTGGCCGTGCTGCTGCTCCAGTTTCAACTGTTCTGCCTGCGGCTATGGAAACCTGACCTGTTCACCGGACGTGCTACCTGTCCCAGACCTGCTGTTTTCAACTCTCTAGAGACAGCAGGAATGGTAGAGATACTCTTAATGATCAGCTATGAAAAGCCAACTGACATTTACTCTGAGGTGCTGACCTGTTGCACCTCGACATCCACTGTAATTATTACTATTTGACCATGCTGATCATTTATGAACATTTGAACATCTTGGCCATGTTCTGTTATAATCTCCACCCGGCACAGCCAGACGAAGACTGGCAATTCCTCATAGCCTGGTTCCCCTCAACCCGGCACAGCCAGTAGAGGACTGGCCACCCCCATAGCCTGGTTCCTCTCTAGGTTTCTTCCTTGGTTTTGGCCTTTCTAGGCAGTTTTTCCTAGCCACCGTGCTTCTAGACCTGCATTGCTTGCTGTTTGGGGGATTTAGGCTGGGTTTCTGTACAGCACTTTGAGATATCAGCTGATGTGAAAGGCTATATAAATACATTTGATGTGATTTGATGACAACCACACCCAATAATATTCAGTCCAGGGGATCTATAGATACCAGTAATTCACCTCTATAACCCATTGATGTGATTTCCATGATATCTAGTCCAGGGGTTCCTACCCAGTAATTCACGCCTAAACCCATTGATATTCAGTCCAAGGGTTCTATAGATACCAGTAATTCACCTCTATAACCCATTGATACCAGTAATTCACCTCTATAACCCATTGATATCCAGTCCAGGGGGTTATATAGATACCAGTAATTCACCTCTATAACCCATTGATATCTAGTCCAGGGGTTCCTATAGATACCAGTAATTCACGCCTATAACCCATTGATATTCAGTCCAAGGGGTTCTATAGATACCAGTAATTCACCTCTATAACCCATTGATACCAGTAATTCACCTCTATAACCCATTGATATCCAGTCCAGGGGGTTATATAGATACCAGTAATTCACCTCTATAACCCATTGATATCTAGTCCAGGGGTTCCTATAGATACCAGTAATTCACCCCTATAACCCATTGATATTCAGTCCAAGGGGTTCTATAGATACCAGTAATTCAACTCTATAACCCATTGATACCAGTAATTCACCTCTATAACCCATTGATATCCAGTCCAGGGGGTTCTATAGATACCAGTAATTCACCTCTATAACCCATTGATACCAGTAATTCACCTCTATAACCCATTGATATCTAGTCCAGGGGTTCCTATAGATACCAGTAATTCACCCCTATAACCCATTGATATTCAGTCCAAGGGGTTCTATAGATACCAGTAATTCACCTCTATAACCCATTGATATCTAGTCCAGGGGTTTCTATAGATACCAGTAATTCACCTCTATAACCCATTGATATCCAGTCCAGGGGGTTCTATAGATATCAGTAATTCACCTCTATAACCCATTGATATCTAGTCCAGGGGGTTCTATAGATACCAGTACTTCCAGTAGTGCAATTTAATATTAGGAAGGTGTTCTTAATGTTTTGTCACTGGCTGTACAGTAGATAATAGTACATCCCTCTCTCTTCTGGGACACCTCACACACACAGAGAGAGAGACAGAGACAGAGACAGAGAGAGAGACAGAGAGAGAGACAGAGAGAGAGAGAGAGAGACACCTCTCACACACAGAGAGAGAGAGACAGAGAGAGAGACAGAGAGAGACACCTCTCACGCACAGAGAAAGAGAGATAGAAGGACACCTCTCACACACAGAGAGAGAGAGACACCTCTCACGCACAGAGAGAGAGAGACAGAGAGAGAGACACCTCTCACACACAGAGAGAGAGAGAGAGACCGAGAGAGAGAGACACCTCTCACACACAGAGACAGAGACAGAGAGAGAGAGAGAGAGAGAGACAGAGATAGACATCTCTCACACAGAGAGAGATAGAGAGAGACAGAGAGACAGAGCGACAGAGAGAGAGACAGACAGACAGACAGACAGACAGACAGACAGACAGACAGACAGACAGACAGACAGACAGACAGACAGACAGACAGACAGACAGACAGACAGACAGACAGACAGACAGACAGACAGACAGACAGACAGACAGACAAAGAGAGAAAGAGAGAAAGAGAGAAAGAGCGAGAGAGAGACCTGAAATATCTCATTTTCTCAGATAACCCAGTTGATGATATCTGAAGTGCTGATCATTTCCTCCACAGATTACCTGAAACTATTCATCAAATTGACTTTGGATCAAGCCTGTTATTTAGTCTAACAGGTTTCTGAGGAAATTGAAATGAAGATAGAGAGAGAGACAGAGAGAGAGAGAGAGAGAGACAGAGAGACAGAGAGAGAGAGACAGACAGAGACAGACAGAAAGAGAGAGACAGAGAGAGAGAGAGACAGTGAGAGAGACAGAGCGAGAGAGAGACAGAGAGAGAGAGAGAGAGAGAGAGAGAGAGAGAGAGAGAGAGAGAGAGAGAGAGAGAGAGAGAGAGAGAGAGAGAGACAGACAGAGACAGACAGAGAGAGAGACAGAGAGAGAGAGAGAGAGACAGTGAGAGAGACAGAGAGAGAGAGACAGAGAGAGAGAGAGAGAGAGACAGAGAGAGAGAGACAGAGAGAGAGAGACAGAGAGATTCAGAGACAGACTCCTGAGAACAGAGAGAGACAGAGATTAAGAGAGATTAATAACAGTATGTCCTCTAGAGACAGATGTCCTCTAGTATAGAACAGAGAGAGAGCTGACAGAGAGAGAACTAGACAGAGAGAGAGACAGAGAGATTCTTAATGCATTTAACTCTCCTGAGAACAGAAGTCCTCATGGAGAACCATGTCATATTAATTTTAACATATTAATATATTAACTATGTCCTCTAGTCTATTAACTATGTCTATTAACTATGTCCTCTAGTATATTAACTATGTCCTCTAGTATATTAACTATGTCCTCTAGTATATTAACTATGTCCTCTAGTATATTAACTGTCCTCTCGTCTATTAACTATGTCCTCTAGTATATTAACTATGTCCTCTAGTATATTAACTATGTCCTCTAGTATATTAACTATGTCCTCTAGTATATTAACTATGTCCTCTAGTCTATTAACTATGTCCTCTAGTATATTAACTATGTCCTCTCGTCTATTAACTATGTCCTCTAGTATATTAACTATGTCTATGTCCTCTAGTATATTAACTATGTCCTCTAGTATATTAACTATGTCCTCTAGTATATTAACTATGTCCTCTAGTATATTAACTATGTCCTCTAGTATATTAACTATGTCCTCTAGTATATTAACTATGTCCTCTAGTCTATTAACTATGTCCTCTAGTATATTAACTATGTCCTCTAGTCTATTAACTATGTCCTCTAGTATATTAACTATGTCCTCTAGTATATTAACTATGTCCTCTAGTATATTAACTATGTCCTCTAGTATATTAACTATGTCCTCTAGTCTATTAACTATGTCCTCTAGTCTATTAACTATGTCTATGTCCTCTAGTATATTAACTATGTCCTCTAGTCTATTAACTATGTCCTCTAGTCTATTAACTATGTCTATGTCCTCTAGTCTATTAACTATGTCTATGTCCTCTAGTATATTAACTATGTCCTCTAGTATATTAACTATGTCCTCTCGTCTATTAACTATGTCCTCTAGTCTATTAACTATGTCTATGTCCTCTAGTATATTAACTATGTCCTCTAGTATATTAACTATGTCCTCTAGTATATTAACTATGTCCTCTAGTATATTAACTATGTCCTCTAGTATATTAACTATGTCCTCTAGTATATTAACTATGTCCTCTAGTATATTAACTATGTCCTCTAGTATATTAACTATGTCCTCTAGTATATTAACTATGTCTATTAACTATGTCCTCTAGTCTATTAACTATGTCCTCTAGTCCTCTAGTATATTAACTATTAATATGAACTATGTCCTCTAGTCTATTAACTATGTCCTCTAGTATATTAACTATGTCCTCTAGTATATTAACTATGTCCTCTAGTATATTAACTATGTCCTCTAGTCTATTAACTATGTCCTCTAGTCTATTAACTATGTCTATGTCCTCTAGTATATTAACTATGTCCTCTAGTATATTAACTATGTCCTCTAGTATATAACTATGTCCTCTAGTATATTAACTATGTCCTCTAGTATATTAACTATGTCCTCTAGTATATTAACTATGTCCTCTAGTCTATTAACTATGTCCTCTAGTATATTAACTATGTCCTCTAGTCTATTAACTATGTCCTCTAGTATATTAACTATGTCCTCTACTCTATTAACTATGTCCTCTAAAGTCTGTCGATAGAATTGGTATCACCCAAATGGGTTCCAAAAGGGTTCCAAAAGGGTTCCAAAAGGGTTCCAAATGGGTTCCAAAAGGGTTCCAAAAGGGTTCCAAAAGGGTTCCAAATGGGTTCCAAAAGGGTTCTTTGGCTGTCCCCGTAGTAGAACTATTTTTGCTTCGAGGTAAAACTATTTTGGGTTCTATGTAGAACCCATTGTTGGAAAGTGTTCTACATGGAACCCAAAAGGGTTCTACCTAGAACCATACGGCATTCTACAAAAAGGTTCCGTTGTGGGGACAGCCTATGTTCTAGGATTGTAGACGTTCAGTCATCTTTGATGCAAAACACATAGCATCACGATTACCACGTATATTTGTTTGTATGAAGAGTAATTGAGATTCCCAAACAAGGCTTTGTTTAAATGTTACATCAAGAACAACGATAAGTAACTAGTTAAAAGCAGATGAACAGCGTGGATGTGATCAACTAGCCGTAGATTGAGACAACATTCCACCTCGGCCCCGTTACAAACTGTTCTGTTCTGAATGTAGATACAGTCCTAATTATAGTCTAGAATATTTACCCACGTTAAACACATCCTACTCAGCTGTAATGACGGTAGATTAGATCTAATATTAAACCAATATAATCATCATCCCTCCCCTTAGGGGACTGATACACACAACATGCCCCAACTGCTATCCTAATCCCTATATAAGTACACTAATTTAGACCAGAGCCCTATATAGTACACTATTTAGACCAGGACCCTAATCCCTATATAGTACACTACTTTATACCAGGACCCTAATCCCTCTATAGTACACTACTGTTGACCAGGGCCCATAGTAACCCGACACTAGTTGAGAGGGGACTGATATACACAACATGTCCCAACTGCTATCCTAATCCCTATATAGTACACTACTGTTGACCAGGGCCCATAGTAACCCGACACTATTTGAGAGGGGACTGATATACACAACATGTCCCAACTGCTATCCTAATCCCCATATATAGTACACTACTGTTGACCAGGGCCCATAGTAACCCGACACTAGTTGAGAGGGGACTGATATACACAACATGTCCCAACTGCTATCCTAATCCCTATATAGTACACTACTTTTGACCAGGGCCCATAGTAACCTGACACTAGTTGAGAGGGGACTGATATACACAACATGTCTTGTCTCAGGATGGTAAGTTGGTGGTTGAAGATTTCCCTCTAGTGGTGTGGGGGCTGTGCTTTGGCAAAGTGGGTGGGGTTATATCCTTCCTGTTTGGCCCTGTCCGGGGGTGTCCTCGGATGGGGCCACAGTGTCTCCTGACCCCTCCTGTCTCAGCCTCCAGTATTTATGCTGCAGTAGTTTATGTGTCGGGGGCTAGGGTCAGTTTGTTTATCTGGAGTACTTCTCCTGTCCTATTCGGTGTCCTGTGTAAATCTAAGTGTGCGTTCTCTAATTCTCTCCTTCTCTCTTTCTTTCTCTCTCTCGGAGGACCTGAGCCCTAGAACCATGCCCCAGGACTACCTGACATGATGACTCCTTGCTGTCCCCAGTCCACCTGGCCATGCTGCTGCTCCAGTTTCAACTGGCCTGGGCCCTAGGACCATGTCCCAGGACTACCTGACATGAGGACTCCTTGCTGTCCCCAGTCCACCTGGCCATGCTCCTGCTCCAGTTTCAACTGTTCTGCCTTACTATTATTCAACCATGCTGGTCATTTATGAACATTTGAACATCTTGGCCACGTTCTGTTATAATCTCCACCCGGCACAGCCAGAAGAGGACTGGCCACCCCACATATGCTCTCTCTAATTCTCTCTTTCTTTCTCTCTCTCGGAGGACCTGAGCCCTAGGACCGTGCCCCAGGACTACCTGACATGATGGCTCCTTGCTGTCCCCAGTCCACCTGACTGTGCTGCTGCTCCAGTTTCAACTGTTCTGCCTTATTATTATTTGACCATGCTGGTCATTTATGAACATTTGAACATCTTGGTCATGTTCTGTTATAATCTCTACCCGGCACAGCCAGAAGAGGACTGGCCACCCCACATAGCCCGGTTCCTCTCTAGGTTTCTTCCTAGGTTTTGGCCTTTCTAGGGAGTTTTTCCTAGCCACCGTGCTTTTACACCTGCATTGTTTGCTGTTTGGGGTTTTAGGCTGGGTTTCTGTACAGCACTTTGAGATATCAGCTGATGTTAGTAACCCGACACTAGTTGAGAGGGGACTGATATACACAACATGTCCCAACTGCTATCCTAATCCCTATATAGTACACTACTGTTGACCAGGGCCCATAGTAACCCGACACTAATTGAGAGGGGACTGATATACACAACATGTCCCAACTGCTATCCTAATCCCTATATAGTACACTACTGTTGACCAGGGCCCATAGTAACCCGACACTAGTTGAGAGGGGACTGATATACACAACATGTCCCAACTGCTATCCTAATCCCTGTACACTACTTTTGACCAGGGCCCATAGTAACCCGACACTAGTTGAGAGGGGACTGATATACAATAACTGCTATCCTAATCCCTATATAGTATTTGATTTGACACTAGTTGAGAGGGGACTGATATACCAACATGTCCCAACTGCTATCCTAATCCCTATATAGTACACTACTGTTGACCAGGGCCCATAGTAACCCGACACTAGTTGAGAGGGGACTGATATACACAACATGTCCCAACTGCTATCCTAATCCCTATATAGTACACTACTGTTGACCAGGGCCCATAGTAACCCGACACTAGTTGAGAGGGGACTGATATACACAACATGTCCCAACTGCTATCCTAATCCCTATATAGTACACTACTGTTGACCAGGGCCCATAGTAACCCGACACTAGTTGAGAGGGGACTGATATACACAACATGTCCCAACTGCTATCCTAATCCTTATATAGTACACTACTGTTGACCAGGGCCCATAGTAACCCGACACTAGTTGAGAGGGGACTGATATACACAACATGTCCCAACTGCTATCCTAATCCCTATATAGTACACTACTGAACCCATAGTAACCCGACACTAGTTGAGAGGGGGAAAAACATAAACGTGAACATATAGATTAATTATTGTCACGTTCTGACCTTAGTTCCTTTGTGATGTCATTATGGGGTATTGTGATGTCATTATCATGATGTATTAATATACTGTTGTCACGTTCTGACCTTAGTTCCTTTGTGATGTCATTATGGGGTATTGTGATGTCATTATCATGATGTATTAATTCCTGTTGTGTGTCTGCTGCACCAGCCAGAACTGTTGTCGGTCATTTCTCTTCGTTATTTCTGTTATGTCCGTGTTAATTCTAATACATATGGACCACACTGCACCTCGGTCCTAACTTTCTTCCACCAGCAACGGCCGTTACAATTATAAATGATTCAACAACAAGAAACGTCCTCTCCTCTCAGAGCCCAACAGATCCCAGTTCACACCACTGGGATGAATTGGGACATGAATTGCATTGCAAATGGACTCAAAAATAGTGCACTAAATATGGAATAGGTTTGCATTTAGAATGTGGGCATATCTTGTAGTGGGGTGTTGGAGAGAGGAGAGCTGGTTGACCTGCTAGACTGTAATCTGTAGATTATCAGAGAGGAGAGCTGGTAGAACTGCTAGACTGTAATCTGTAGAGTATTAGAGAGGAGAGGAGACCTGCTAGACTGTACTCTGTAGAGTATTAGAGAGGAGATGAGACCTGCTAGACTGTAATCTGTAGAGTATTAGAGAGGAGACTTGCTAGACTATAATCTGTAGAGTATTAGAGAGGAGAGGAGACCTGCTAGACTGTACTCTGTAGAGTATTAGAGAGGAGACTTGCTAGACTGTAATCTGTAGAGTATTAGAGAGGAGAGGAGACCTGCTAGACTGTACTCTGTAGAGTATTAGAGAGGAGAGGAGCTGCTAGACTGTACTCTGTATAGTATTAGAGAGGAGACCTGCTAGACTGTACTCTGTAGAGTATTAGAGAGGAGACCTGCTAGACTGTAATCTGTAGAGTATTAGAGAGGAGACCTGCTAGACTGTACTCTGTAGAGTATTAGAGAGGAGACCTCCTAGACTGTACTCTGTAGAGTATTAGAGAGGAGACCTGCTAGACTGTACTCTGTAGAGTATTAGAGAGGAGACCTCCTAGACTGTACTCTGTAGAGTATTAGAGAGGAGACCTGCTAGACTGTACTCTGTAGAGTATTAGAGAGGAGACCTGCTAGACTGTACTCTGTAGAGTATTAGAGAGGAGACCTGCTAGAATGTAATCTGTAGAGTATTAGAGAGGAGAGGAGACCTGCTAGACTGTAATCTGTAGAGTATTAGAGAGAGACCTGCTAGACTGTAATCTGTAGAGTATTAGAGAGGAGAGGAGACCTGCTAGACTGTAATCTGTAGAGTATTAGAGAGGAGACCTGCTAGACTGTAATCTGTAGAGTATTAGAGAGGAGAGGAGACCTGCTAGACTGTAATCTGTAGAGTATTAGAGAGGAGACCTGCTAGACTGTAATCTGTAGAGTATTAGAGAGGAGAGGAGACCTGCTAGACTGTAATCTGTAGAGTATTAGAGAGGAGACTTGCTAGACTGTAATCTGTAGAGTATTAGAGAGGAGAGGAGACCTGCTAGACTGTAATCTGTAAAGTATTAGAGAGGAGACCTGCTAGACTGTACTCTGTAGAGTATTAGAGAGGAGAGGAGACCTGCTAGACTGTACTCTGTAGAGTATTAGAGAGGAGACCTGCTAGACTGTACTCTGTAGAGTATTAGAGAGGAGACCTCCTAGACTGTACTCTGTAGAGTATTAGAGAGGAGACCTGCTAGACTGTACTCTGTAGAGTATTAGAGAGGAGACCTGCTAGACTGTACTCTGTAGAGTATTAGAGAGGAGACCTCCTAGACTGTACTCTGTAGAGTATTAGAGAGGAGAGGAGACCTGCTAGACTGTACTCTGTAGAGTATTAGAGAGGAGACCTGCTAGACTGTACGCTGTAGAGTATTAGAGAGGAGACCTGCTAGACTGTACTCTGTAGAGTATTAGAGAGGAGACCTGCTAGACTGTACTCTGTAGAATATTAGAGAGGAGACCTGCTAGACTGTACTCTGTAGAGTATTAGAGAGGAGACCTGCTAGACTGTAATCTGTAGAGTATTAGAGAGGAGAGGAGACCTGCTAGACTGTAATCTGTAGAGTATTAGAGAGAGAGACCTGCTAGACTGTACTCTGTAGAGTATTAGAGAGAGACCTGCTAGACTGTACTCTGTAGAGTGTTAGAGAGGAGAGGAGACCTGCTAGACTGTACTCTGTAGAGTATTAGAGAGGAGAGGAGACCTGCTAGACTGTACTCTGTAGAGTATTAGAGAGGAGACCTGCTAGACTGTACTCTGTAGAGTGTTAGAGAGGAGAGGAGACCTGCTAGACTGTAATCTGTAGAGTATTAGAGAGGAGAGGAGACCTGCTAGACTGTAATCTGTAGAGTATTAGAGAGGAGACCTGCTAGACTGTACTCTGTAGAGTATTAGAGAGGAGACCTGCTAGACTGTACTCTGTAGAGTATTAGAGAGGAGAGGAGACCTGCTAGACTGTACTCTGTAGAGTATTAGAGAGGAGACCTGCTAGACTGTACTCTGTAGAGTGTTAGAGAGGAGAGGAGACCTGCTAGACTGTAATCTGTAGAGTATTAGAGAGGAGAGGAGACCTGCTAGACTGTAATCTGTAGAGTATTAGAGAGGGAGACCTGCTAGACTGTACTCTGTAGAGTATTAGAGAGGAGACCTGCTAGACTGTACTCTGTAGAGTATTAGAGAGGAGGGAGACCTGCTAGACTGTAATCTGTAGAGTATTAGAGAGGAGAGGAGACCTGCTAGACTGTAATCTGTAAGTATTAGAGAGGAGACCTGCTAGACTGTACTCTGTAGAGTATTAGAGAGGAGAGGAGACCTGCTAGACTGTACTCTGTAGAGTATTAGAGAGGAGACCTGCTAGACTGTACTCTGTAGAGTATTAGAGATGAGAGGAGACCTGCTAGACTGTAATCTGTAGAGTATTAGAGAGGAGACCTCCTAGACTGTACTCTGTAGAGTATGAGAGAGGAGACCTGCTAGACTGTACTCTGTAGAGTATTAGAGAGGAGACCTGCTAGACTGTACTCTGTAGAGTATTAGAGAGGAGACCTCCTAGACTGTACTCTGTAGAGTATTAGAGAGGAGAGGAGACCTGCTAGACTGTACTCTGTAGAGTATTAGAGAGGAGACCTGCTAGACTGTACGCTGTAGAGTATTAGAGAGGAGACCTGCTAGACTGTACTCTGTAGAGTATTCGAGAGGAGACCTGCTAGACTGTACTCTGTAGAATATTAGAGGAGACCTGCTAGACTGTACTCTGTAGAGTATTAGAGAGGAGACCTGCTAGACTGTAATCTGTAGAGTATTAGAGAGGAGAGGAGACCTGCTAGACTGTAATCTGTAGAGTATTAGAGAGGAGACCTGCTAGACTGTACTCTGTAGAGTATTAGAGAGGAGACCTGCTAGACTGTACTCTGTAGAGTGTTAGAGAGGAGAGGAGACCTGCTAGACTGTACTCTGTAGAGTATTAGAGAGGAGAGGAGACCTGCTAGACTGTACTCTGTAGAGTATTAGAGAGGAGACCTGCTAGACTGTACTCTGTAGAGTGTTAGAGAGGAGAGGAGACCTGCTAGACTGTAATCTGTAGAGTATTAGAGAGGAGAGGAGACCTGCTAGACTGTAATCTGTAGAGTATTAGAGAGGAGACCTGCTAGACTGTACTCTGTAGAGTATTAGAGAGGAGACCTGCTAGACTGTACTCTGTAGAGTATTAGAGAGGAGAGGAGACCTGCTAGACTGTACTCTGTAGAGTATTAGAGAGGAGACCTGCTAGACTGTACTCTGTAGAGTGTTAGAGAGGAGAGGAGACCTGCTAGACTGTAATCTGTAGAGTATTAGAGAGGAGAGGAGACCTGCTAGACTGTAATCTGTAGAGTATTAGAGAGGAGACCTGCTAGACTGTACTCTGTAGAGTATTAGAGAGGAGACCTGCTAGACTGTACTCTGTAGAGTATTAGAGAGGAGAGGAGACCTGCTAGACTGTACTCTGTAGAGTATTAGAGAGGAGAGGAGACCTGCTAGACTGTACTCTGTAGAGTATTAGAGAGGAGACCTGCTAGACTGTACTCTGTAGAGTATTAGAGAGGAGAGGAGACCTGCTAGACTGTACTCTGTAGAGTATTAGAGAGGAGACCTGCTAGACTGTAATCTGTAGAGTATTAGAGAGGAGAGGAGACCTGCTAGACTGTACTCTGTAGAGTATTAGAGAGGAGAGGAGACCTGCTAGACTGTACTCTGTAGAGTATTAGAGAGGAGAGGAGCTGCTAGACTCTGTGTTTACCAGTGCAGCGTTCTGTGTCAGGGAGTAAAGAAATAAATAAAGCCTCTTGAATTGAATTGAAAAGTGCCAAACAGCAGCAGACTCACCAAGTCCCTCAGGTGTCCAGACTCATTTATCTGGGTTGGCCAGGGCCTCCAGCTGCCAAGAACAGGTGGCAGCACTTAGTTTGGTTTGGAGGGGGGATTGACTGTCTTTAAAGATGTTGAATGTGGAGGTGCCTTTTGGGGGGGTTGGAGATGGAGGGGAAGGAGGGTGAGATGGGAGGTGGGAGACAGAGGGGAGTTTTGCAGGGAGGTTGAGGGGTGAGGAGGGGTTTGGGGAAGAGAGAGTGATAGAAGGGGAGAGGGAGCAGGGAGGGTGATATTGGGGGAGAGGGGGCAGGGAGGTTGGGGTGAGGAGGGGTTTGAAGGGGAGAGGGGGGACAGGGAGGTTGGGGCGTGAGGAGGGGTTTGGGGAAGACAGGGTGATATTGGGGGAGAGGGGGCAGGGAGGGGTTGAGGAGGGGTTTGGGGAAGAGAGGGTGATATTGGGGGAGAGGGGGCAGGGAGGGTTGAGGGGATGAGGAGGGGTTTGGGGAAGAGAGGGTGATAGAAGCGGGAGAGGGGGCAGGGAGGTTGGAGGGTGAGGAGGGGGTTTGGGGAAGAGAGGGTGATAGAAGGGAAAGGCAGGGTTGAGGGATGAGGAGGGGGTTTGGGGGAAGAGAGGGTGATAGAAGGGAAAGGCAGGGTTGAGGGGTGAGGAGGGGGTTTGGGGAAGAGAGGGTGATAGAAGGGAAAGGCAGGGTTGAGGGGTGAGGAGGGGTTTTGGGGAAGAGGGGGTGATAGAAGGGAAAGGCAGGGTTGAGGGGTGAGGAGGGGGTTTGGGGAAGAGAGGGTGATAGAAGGGAAAGGCAGGGTTGAGGGATGAGGAGGGTGTTTGGGGAAGAGAGGGTGATAGAAGGGAAAGGCAGGGTTGAGGGATGAGGAGGGGGTTTGGGGAAGAGAGGGTGATAGAAGGGAAAGGCAGGGTTGAGGGGTGAGGAGGGGGTTTGGGGAAGAGAGGGTGATAGAAGGGAAAGGCAGGGTTGAGGGATGAGGAGGGGTTTGGGGAAGAGAGGGTGATAGAAGGGAAAGGCAGGGTTGAGGGATGAGGAGGGTGTTTGGGGAAGAGAGGGTGATAGAAGGGAAAGGCAGGGTTGAGGGGTGAGGAGGGGGTTTGGGGAAGACAGGGTGATAGAAGGGAAAGGCAGGGTTGAGGGATGAGGAGGGGGTTTGGGGGAAGAGAGGGTGATAGAAGGGAAAGGCAGGGTTGAGGGGTGAGGAGGGGGTTTGGGGAAGAGAGGGGTGATAGAAGGGAAAGGCAGGGTTGAGGGGTGAGGAGGGGTTTGGGGAAGAGAGGGTGATAGAAGGGAAAGGCAGGGTTGAGGGGGTGAGGAGGGGGTTTGGGGAAGAGAGGGTGATAGAAGGGAAAGGCAGGGTTGAGGGATGAGGAGGGTGTTTGGGGAAGAGAGGGTGATAGAAGGGAAAGGCAGGGTTGAGGGATGAGGAGGGGGTTTGGGGAAGAGAGGGTGATAGAAGGGAAAGGCAGGGTTGAGGGGTGAGGAGGGGGTTTGGGGAAGAGAGGGTGATAGAAGGGAAAGGCAGGGTTGAGGGATGAGGAGGGGGTTTGGGGAAGAGAGGGTGATAGAAGGGAAAGGCAGGGTTGAGGGATGAGGAGGGGGTTTGGGGAAGAGAGGGTGATAGAAGGGAAAGGCAGGGTTGAGGGGTGAGGGGAGGGTGTTTGGGGAAGAGAGGGTGATAGAAGGGAAAGGCAGGGTTGAGGGATGAGGAGGGGGTTTGGGGAAGAGAGGGTGATAGAAGGAAAGGCAGGGTTGAGGGGTGAGGAGGGGGTTTGGGGAAGAGAGGGTGATAGAAGGAAAGGCAGGGTTGAGGGAAGAGGAGGGGGTTTGGGGAAGACAGGGTGATAGAAGGGAAAGGCAGGGTTGAGGGATGAGGAGGGGGTTTGGGGAAGAGAGGGTGATAGAAGGGAAAGGCAGGGTTGAGGGATGAGGAGGGGTTTGGGGAAGAGAGGGTGATAGAAGGGAAAGGCAGGGTTGAGGGATGAGGAGGGGGTTTGGGAAGACAGGGTGATAGAAGGGAAAGGCAGGGTTGAGGGATGAGGAGGGGGTTTGGGGAAGAGAGGGTGATAGAAGGGAAAGGCAGGGTTGAGGGATGAGGAGGGGGTTTGGGGAAGAGAGGGTGATAGAAGGGAAAGGCAGGGTTGAGGGATGAGGAGGGGTTTGGGGAGAGGGGTGATAGAAGGGAAAGGCAGGGTTGAGGGATGAGGAGGGGGTTTGGGGAAGAGAGGGTGATAGAAGGGAAAGGCAGGGTTGAGGGATGAGGAGGGGTTTGGGGAAGACAGGGTGATAGAAGGGAAAGGCAGGGTTGAGGGATGAGGAGGGGGTTTGGGGAAGAGAGGGTGATAGAAGGGAAAGGCAGGGTTGAGGGATGAGGAGGGGGTTTGGGGAAGAGAGGGTGATAGAAGGGAAAGGCAGGGTTGAGGGATGAGGAGGGGGTTTGGGGAAGACAGGGTGATAGAAGGGAAAGGCAGGGTTGAGGGATGAGGAGGGGGTTTGGGGAAGAGAGGGTGATAGAAGGGAAAGGCAGGGTTGAGGGATGAGGAGGGGTTTGGGGAAGAGAGGGTGATAGAAGGGAAAGGCAGGGTTGAGGGATGAGGAGGGGGTTTGGGGAAGAGAGGGTGATAGAAGGGAAAGGCAGGGTTGAGGGATGAGGAGGGGTTTGGGGAAGAGAGGGTGATAGAAGGGAAAGGCAGGGTTGAGGGATGAGGAGGGGGATTGGGGAAGAGAGGGTGATAGAAGCGGGAGAGGGGGCAGGGAGGTTGGAGGGTGAGGAGGGGGTTTGGGGAAGAGAGGGTGATAGAAGGGAAAGGCAGGGTTGAGGGGTGAGGAGGGGGTTTGGGGAAGAGAGGGTGATAGAAGGGAAAGGCAGGGTTGAGGGATGAGGAGGGGTTTGGGGAAGAGAGGGTGATAGAAGGGAAAGGCAGGGTTGAGGGTGAGGAGGGGTTTGGGGAAGAGAGGGTGATAGAAGGGAAAGGCAGGGTTGAGGGGTGAGGAGGGGTTTGGGGAAGAGAGGGTGATAGAAGGGAAAGGCAGGGTTGAGGGATGAGGAGGGGGTTTGGGGAAGACAGGGTGATAGAAGGGAAAGGCAGGGTTGAGGGGTGAGGAGGGGGGGTTTGGGAAAGAGAGGGTGATAGAAGGGAAAGGCAGGGTTGAGGGATGAGGAGGGGGTTTGGGGAAGAGAGGGTGATAGAAGGGAAAGGCAGGGTTGAGGGATGAGGAGGGGGTTTGGGGAAGACAGGGTGATAGAAGGGAAAGGCAGGGTTGAGGGATGAGGAGGGGGTTTGGGGAAGACAGGGTGATAGAAGGGAAAGGCAGGGTTGAGGGATGAGGAGGGGTTTGGGGAAGAGAGGGTGATAGAAGGGAAAGGCAGGGTTGAGGGATGAGGAGGGGGTTTGGGGAAGAGAGGGTGATAGAAGGGAAAGGCAGGGTTGAGGGATGAGGAGGGGGTTTGGGGAAGAGAGGGTGATAGAAGGGAAAGGCAGGGTTGAGGGATGAGGAGGGGGTTTGGGGAAGAGAGGGTGATAGAAGGGAAAGGCAGGGTTGAGGGATGAGGAGGGGTTTGGGGAAGACAGGGTGATAGAAGGGAAAGGCAGGGTTGAGGGATGAGGAGGGGGTTTGGGGAAGACAGGGTGATAGAAGGGAAAGGCAGGGTTGAGGGATGAGGAGGGGGTTTGGGGAAGAGAGGGTGATAGAAGGAAAGGCAGGGTTGAGGGATGAGGAGGGGGTTTGGGGAAGACAGGGTGATAGAAGGGAAAGGCATGGTTGAGGGTGAGGAGGGGGTTTGGGGAAGACAGGGTGATAGAAGGGAAAGGCAGGGTTGAGGGAGATGACTTCCACTTCCTCCACACATGCATCTAGCTCAGTGGGGCTACTTCATCAATTGACTCACTCTTAAGATAGTGTAGTTCAATATGAAAAGCCCTCTCTCTCTCTCCTTTCTAAATTCCTGCCCAAATTCAATTTCCAGATTGATGGAACATCAGGGGAATTAGAGGTGGCTGCTTATGTCTGATTTACAGGTGATTAATGACTGTTATTGTAGATGATACTGTGTGTCCCCCCCCCCTCCTCCTATTCCAGAGCAGGAACGCTCTACTACCACATTAGATA
>NW_025747831.1:12500-20000 GCF_021184085.1 Oncorhynchus gorbuscha | reverse complement strand
TGTAAAAATCAGGAGAGGAATTAGAGGACAGTGTGAATACAAAGAGCTTGTGACAGACAGACTCCGGAGTACATCTGTTCTGAAGCATTCTGGAATCAAAGACTCATCATTTATTGAAGAGATGAAGCAATGTTTGTCTGTTAGATTTGAATTCAACCAGTAGTGGAAATTAAGGGTCTCGTTTTCTCTCCATCTGAGGATGTGTATGATCTGTGTTTGCACGCCGAATAAAATCTCTTTGATTTATTTTAATTACAGCACTTCTCTGACTGGCTTTCTTCTCTGAGAGTTTTCGCTCATTCTGTCTGTCTGTCTGTCTGTCTGTCTGTCTGTCTGTCTGTCTGTCTGTCTGTCTGTCTGTCTGTCTGTCTGTCTGTCTGTCTGTCTGTCTGTCTGTCTGTCTGTCTGTCTGTCTGTCTGTCTGTCTGTCTGTCTGTCTGTCTGTCTGTCTGTCTGTCTGTCTGTCTGTCTATCTATCGTGCACTATATAGGGAATAGGGTCAATGTGTAGGGTGAGATAAGGGAGGTACAACAGATGCCTACATCTGCAGAGAACTAAAAGGACAAGCACATCCTCGTCATCCCCCCCTCAAGACAAAAAACACCTCCAAGAAGCACAACAATGAGACATATGTCTGGTGTGTTTGGGGCTCTGCTCTGCTGTTGCCAGGTAGCTTTGTCTCCTGTGGATCGGCGCTTAAAGATGATGTAATACATTTATCACATTCTTTCCAGATGCTCTTTACGGCCCCGGGAGACTGCTGGAACACGGGCGGTCTAGGTGTGTCCCAAATGGTGTTAGGGGTCCCAGAAAACTAGTGCACTATATAGGGAATAGGGTTCTATATGGCCCTGGTCTAAAGAAGTGCACTATATATAGGGAATAGGGTTCTATAGGGCTCTGGTCTAAAGTAGTGGACAATTTAGGGAATAGGGTTCTATAGGGCTCTGGTCTAAAGTAGTGGACTATATAGGGAATAGGGTTCTATAGGGCTCTGGCCTAAAGTAGTGCACTATATAGGGAATAGGGTTCTGGTCTAAAGTAGTGCACTATATAGAGGGAATAGGGTTCTATAGGGCTCTGGTCTAAAGTAGTGGACTATTTAGGAATAGGGTTCTATATGGCTCTGGCCTAAAGTAGTGCACTATATAGTGAATAGGGTTCTGGTCTAAAGTAGTGCACTATATAGAGGGAATAGGGTTCGATTTTGGCCTCAGACTAAATCTCTCACCTCTCCACTGTTCTGCTCTCTACACCCAGAACAGCTCCCTCATTCTCCCAAACTCCTGTCATGTTTGTCATTTATTATCATGTCTTGTCCCTGTGCTCCCCATTCTATTCGTTTCCCTCTGCTGGTCTTATTTGGTTCTTTCCCTCCTTCTATCCCTCTCTCTCCCCCTCCCTCTCTCACTCTCTCGCTCTCTCTTCTCTCTATCGTTCCGTTCCTGCTCCCAGCTGTTCCTATTCCCCTAATCATCATTTAGTCTTCCCACACCTGTTCCCGATCCTTTCCCTGATTAGAGTCCCTATTTATTCCTTTGTGTTCCGTTCCTGTCCCGTCGGTTCCTTGTTTTGTATTCACCATGCTGTGATTGCGTTTCGCCCTGTCCTGTCGTGTTTTTGCTGTGATTGTGTATCGCCCTGTCCTGTTGTGTTTTTTGCCTTCATCAGATGCTGCGTGTGAGCAGGTGTCTCTGTCAACTACGGCCTGCGCCTACCCGAAGCGACCTGCAGTCTGTGGCCGCTTCTCCAGTTATTCCCCTCTACAGACTAGAGGATTTTGTTATTCCCTGTTTGGACTTAAATAAACTCTGTTTCTGTTAAGTCGCTTTTGGGTCCTCTTTCACCTGCATGACAGAAGGAACCGACCAAGGAATGGACCCAGCGACTTCAGACGCTCGTTACACTGCCGTCGAGATCCAAGGAGCCATGCTCGGCAGACACGAGCAGGAATTGTCTGCTGCTCGCCATGCCGTGGAGAACCTGGCCGCTCAGGTTTCCGACCTCTCTGGACAGTTCCAGAGTCTACGTCTCGTGCCACCTGTTACTTCCTGGCCTGCCGAGCCTCCAGAACCTAGGGTTAATAACCCACCTTGCTACTCCGGGCAGCCCACTGAGTGCCGCTCCTTTCTCACGCAGTGTGAGATTGTGTTCTCTCTCCAACCCAACACATACTCTAGAGAGAGCTCGGGTTGCTTACGTCATTTCACTCCTTACTGGCCGGGCTCGAGAATGGGGCACAGCTATCTGGGAGGCAGGGCTGATTGCTCTAACAAGTTCCAGAACTTTAAAGAGGAGATGATTCGGGTTTTTGACCGTTCAGTTTTGGTGGGGAGGCTTCTAGGGCCCTGGCTTCCTTATGCCAAGGTGAACGGTCCATAACGGATTATTCTATTGAGTTTCGCACTCTTGCTGCCTCTAGTGAGTGGAACGAGCCGGCGCTGCTCGCTCGTTTTCTGGAGGGACTCCACGCAGTGGTTAAGGATGAGATTCTCTCCCGGGAGGTTCCTTCAGATGTGGACTCTTTGATTGCTCTCGCCATCCGCATAGAACGACGGGTAGATCTTCATCACCGGGCTCGTGGAAGAGAGCTCGCATCAACGGTGTTTCCCTGCTCCGCATCGCAACCATCTCCCTCCTCTGGCTTTGAGACTGAGCCCATGCAGCTGGGAGGGATTCGCATCTCGAATAAGGAGAGGGAACGGAGGATCACCAACCGCCTGTGCCTCTATTGCGGAGTTGCTGGACATTTTGTTAATTCATGTCCAGTAAAGCCAGAGCTCATCTGTAAGCGGAGGGCTACAGGTGAGCGCAACTACTCAAGTCTCTCCATCAAAGTCCTGTACTACTTTGTCGGTCCACCTACGCTGGACCGGTTCGGGTGCTACATGTAGTGCCTTGATAGACTCTGGGGCTGAGGGTTGTTTCATGGACGAAGCATGGGTTCGGAAACATGACATTCCTTTCAGAGAGTTAGAGAAGCCTACGCCCATGTTCGCCTTAGATGGTAGTCATCTTCCCAGTATCAGATTTGAGACACTACCTTTAACCCTCACAGTATCTGGTAACCACAGTGAGACTATTTCTTTTTTGATTTTCCGTTCACCGTTTACACCTGTTGTTTTGGGTCATCCCTGGCTAGTATGTCATAATCCTTCTATTAATTGGTCTAGTAATTCTATCCTATCCTGGAACGTTTCTTGTCATGTGAAGTGTTTAATGTCTGCCATCCCTCCCGTTTCTTCTGTCCCTACTTCTCAGGAGGAACCTGGCGATTTGACAGGAGTGCCGGAGGAATATCATGATCTGCGCACGGTCTTCAGTCGGTCCCGAGCCAACTCCTTCCTCCTCACCGGTCGTATGATTGTAGTATTGATCTCCTTCCGGGGACCACTCCTCCTCGAGGTAGACTATACTCTCTGTCGGCTCCCGAACGTAAGGCTCTCGAGGATTATTTGTCTGTGTCTCTTGACGCCGGTACCATAGTGCCTTCTTCTTCTCCGGCCGGGGCGGGGTTCTTTTTGTTAAGAAGAAGGACGGTACTCTGCGCCCCTGCGTGGATTATCGAGGGCTGAATGACATAACGGTTAAGAATCGTTATCCGCTTCCCTTATGTCATCAGCCTTCGAGATTCTGCAGGGAGCCAGGTGATTTACTAAGTTGGACCTTCGTAACGCTTACCATCTCGTGCGCATCAGAGAGGGGGACGAGTGGAAAACGGCGTTTAACACTCCGTTAGGCATTTTGAGTACCGGGTTCTGCCGTTCGGTCTCGCCAATGCGCCAGCTGTTTTTCAGGCATTAGTTAATGATGTTCTGAGAGACATGCTGAACATTTTTGTTTTTGTCTATCTTGACGATATCCTGATTTTTTCTCCGTCACTCGAGATTCATGTTCAGCACGTTGACGTGTTCTACAGCGCCTTTTAGAGAATTGTCTCTACGTAAAGGCTGAGAAGTGCTCTTTTCATGTCTCCTCCGTTACTTTTCTCGGTTCCGTTATTTCCGCTGAAGGCATTCAGATGGATTCCGCTAAGGTCCAAGCTGTCAGTGATTGGCCCGTTCCAAGGTCACGTGTCGAGTTGCAGCGCTTTTTTTAGGTTTCGCTAATTTCTATCGGCGTTTCATTCGTAATTTCGGTCAAGTTGCTGCCCCTCTCACAGCTCTTACTTCTGTCAAGACGTGTTTTAAGTGGTCCGGTTCCGCCCAGGGAGCTTTTGATCTTCTAAAAGAACGTTTTACGTCCGCTCCTATCCTCGTTACTCCTGACGTCACTAGACAATTCATTGTCGAGGTTGACGCTTCAGAGGTAGGCGTGGGAGCCATTCTATCCCAGCGCTTCCAGTCTGACGATAAGGTTCATCCTTGCGCTTATTTTTCTCATCGCCTGTCGCCATCTGAGCGCAACTATGATGTGGGTAACCGTGAACTGCTCGCCATCCGCTTAGCCCTAGGCGAATGGCGACAGTGGTTGGAGGGGGCGACCGTTCCTTTTGTCGTTTGGACAGACCATAAGAACCTTGAGTACATCCGTTCTGCCAAACGACTTAATGCCCGTCAAGCTCGTTGGGCGTTGTTTTTCGCTCGTTTCGAGTTTGTGATTTCTTACCGTCCGGGTAGCAAGAACACCAAGCCTGATGCCTTATCCCGTCTGTTTAGTTCTTCTGTGGCTTCTACTGATCCCGAGGGGATTCTTCCTTATGGGCGTGTTGTCGGGTTAACAGTCTGGGGAATTGAAAGACAGGTTAAGCAAGCACTCACGCACACTGCGTCCGCGCGCGCTTGTCCTAGTAACCTCCTTTTCGTTCCTGTTTCCACTCGTCTGGCTGTTCTTCAGTGGGCTCACTCTGCCAAGTTAGCTGGTCATCCCGGTGTTCGAGGCACTCTTGCGTCTATTCGCCAGCGCTTTTGGTGGCCGACTCAGGAGCGTGACACGCGCTTTCGTGGCTGCTTGTTCGGACTGCGCGCAGACTAAGTCGGGTAACTCTCCTCCTGCCGGTCGTCTCAGACCGCTCCCCATTCCTTCTCGACCATGGTCTCACATTGCCTTAGACTTCATTACCGGTCTGCCTTTGTCTGCGGGGAAGACTGTGATTCTGACGGTTGTCGATAGGTTCTCTAAGGCGGCACATTTCATTCCCCTCGCTAAACTTCCTTCCGCTAAGGAGACGGCACAAATCATTATTGAGAATGTATTCAGAATTCATGGCCTCCCGTTAGACGCCGTTTCAGACAGAGGCCCGCAATTCACGTCACAGTTTTGGAGGGAGTTCTGTCGTTTGATTGGTGCGTCCGTCAGTCTCTCTTCCGGGTTTCATCCCCAGTCTAACGGTCAAGCAGAGAGGGCCAATCAGACGATTGGTCGCATACTACGCAGCCTTTCTTTCAGAAACCCTGCGTCTTGGGCAGAACAGCTCCCCTGGGCAGAATACGCTCACAATTCGCTTCCTTCGTCTGCTACCGGGTTATCTCCGTTTCAGAGTAGTCTGGGTTACCAGCCTCCTCTGTTCTCATCCCAGCTTGCCGAGTCCAGCGTTCCCTCCGCTCAAGCGTTTGTCCAACGTTGTGAGCGCACCTGGAGGAGGGTGAGGTCTGCACTTTGCCGTTACAGGGCACAGACGGTGAGAGCCGCCAATAAACGCAGGATTAAGAGTCCAAGGTATTGTTGCGGCCAGAGAGTGTGGCTTTCCACTCGCAACCTTCCTCTTACGACAGCTTCTCGTAAGTTGACTCCGCGGTTCATTGGTCCGTTCCGTGTCTCCCAGGTCGTCAATCCTGTCGCTGTGCGACTGCTTCTTCCGCGACATCTTCGTCGCGTCCATCCTGTCTTCCATGTCTCCTGTGTTAAGCCCTTTCTTCGCACCCCCGTTCGTCTTCCTCCCCCTCCCGTCCTTGTCGAGCGCACCTATTTACAAGGTACATAAGATCATGGACATGCGTTCTCGGGACGGGGTCACCAATACTTAGTGGATTGGGAGGGTTACGGTCCTGAGGAGAGGAGTTGGGTTCCGTCTCGGGACGTGCTGGACCGTTCACTCATCGATGATTTCCTCCGTTGCCGCCAGGATTCCTCCTCGAGTGCGCCAGGGAGGCGCTCGGTGAGTGGGGGGTACTGTCATGTTTGTCATTTATTATCATGTCTTGTCCCTGTGCTCCCATTCTATTCGTTTCCCTCTGCTGGTCTTATTTGGTTCTTTCCTCCTTCTATCCCTCTCTCTCCCCCTCCCTCTCTCTCTCACTCTCTCTCTCTCTTCTCTCTATCGTTCCGTTCCTGCTCCCAGCTGTTCCTATTCCCCTAATCATAATTTAGTCTTCCCACACCTGTTCCCGATCCTTTCCCTGATTAGAGTCCCTATTTATTCCTTTGTGTTCCGTTCCTGTCCCGTCGGTTCCTTGTTTTGTATTCACCATGCTGTGATTGCGTTTCGCCCTGTCCTGTCGTGTTTTTGCTGTGATTGTGTATCGCCCTGTCCTGTCGTGTTTTTTGCCTTCATCAGATGCTGCGTGTGAGCAGGTGTCTCTGTCAACTACGGCCTGCGCCTACCCGGGCGACCTGCAGTCTGTGGCCGCTTCTCCAGTTATTCCCCTCTACAGACTAGAGGATTTTGTTATTCCCTGTTTGGACTTAAATAAACTCTGTTTCTGTTAAGTCGCTTTTGGGTCCTCTTTCACCTGCATGACAACTCCCATATCTATTTGCTGAAACACTACAGTGTGCACATTGTTTCAACACATAGCCCACACACACACACAGAGAGAGATAGAGAGAGACAGGGAGAGATATATATAATACGACGTTTGTCTTTATTCTTTTGGAACTTCTATGAGTGTAATGTTTACTGATCATTTTACTTGTCTACTTCACTTGCTTTGGCAATGTTAACACATGTTTCCCATGATAATAACGCCCCTTGAATTGAATTGAATAGAATTGAGAGGGAGAGAGCGAGGGATAGAGAGAGAGAGAGAGAGAGAGAGAGAGAGAGAGAGAGAGAGAGAGAGAGAGAGAGAGGAGAGAGAGAGAGAGAGAGAGAGAGAGAGAGAGAGAGAGAGAGAGAGAGAGAGAGAGAGAGAGGGAGAGAGAGAGAGAGAGAGAGAGAGAGAGGGAGAGAGAGAGAGAGAGGAGAGAGAGAGAGAGAGAGAGAGAGAGAGAGGGAGAGAGAGTGAGAGAGAGAGAGAGAGAGAGAGGGAGAGAGAGAGAGAGAGAGAGAGAGGGAGAGAGAGAGAGAGAGAGAGAGAGAGAGAGAGAGAGAGAGAGAGAGAGAGAGAGAGAGAGAGAGAGAGAGAGGAGAGAGAGAGAGGAGAGGGAGAGAGAGAGAGGGAGAGAGAGAGAGCGAGGGAGAGAGAGAGAGAGAGAGAGGGAGAGAGAGAGAGAGAGAGAGAGAGAGAGAGCGAGGGAGAGAGAGAGAGAGGAGGGAGAGAGAGAGAGAGAGAGAGAGAGAGAGAGGGGAGAGAGAGAGAGAGAGAGAGAGAGAGAGAGAGAGAGAGAGAGAGAGAGAG
>NW_025747830.1:0-45457 GCF_021184085.1 Oncorhynchus gorbuscha | reverse complement strand
TCCTCTCCTCTCTTTAGAAGGTATCTCTCTCCTCTTTAGAAGGTATCTCTCTCCTCTCCTCTCCTCTCTTTTAGAAGGTATCTCTCTACTCTCTCTTTAGAAGGTATCTCTCTACTCTCCTCTCTTTAGAAGGTATCTCTCTCTCCTCTTTTAGAAGGTCTCTTTCTCCTCTCTTCTCTTTGGAATGTATCTCTCTCCTCTCTTTAGAAGGTATCTCTTTCCTCTCCTCTTTTAGAAGGTATCTCTAATTTCTCCTCTTTTTAGAAGGTATCTCTCTCCTCTCTTCTCTTTAGAAGGTATCTCTCTCCTCTCTTTAGAATGTATCTCTCTCTCTCTTTAGAAGATATCTCTCTCCTCTCTCCTCTCTTTCAGAAGGTATCTCTCTCCTCTCCTCTCTTTTTGTAGAAGGTATCTCTCTCCTCTCTTCTCTTTTAGAAGGTATCTCTCTCCTCTCTCTCTTTAGAAGGTCTCTATCCTCTCCTTTCCTTTCCTCTTTTAGAAGGTATCTCTCTCCTCTCCTCTCTTTAGAAGGTATCTCTCTCCTCTTTAGAAGGTATCTCTCTCCTCTCCTCTCTTTAGAAGGTATCACTCTCCTCTCTTCTCTTTAGAAGGTATGTCTCTCCTCGTTCCTGTCCTCATCTCTCTGCTCCCCTCTCCTTCTCTCCTCTCTCTTATCCTGATATTACCATCCCCCACTCACAGTTCACTCATCTAACAGGCTTTTGAAATGGATGATAATTGGACGTCGTTCATCTCCCATTATGTGAGATGTTACTTCTGTGTTACAGAGATGAACGGGATGTGAAACCACCCACAGTCGTCTATATACGACAGCAGATAACTGTTTTATAACCAATGCCCGACATCATGAAAATGGTGGTAGGCAGAGGTAGTGGTGTCTGTTATCTTTGTAAATGATCTTTGTCTGTTTTCCAAATGGCACCCTATTCCCTATAGTGAATTCTTTTTGATCAGCTCTGCCATTTGGGACTAACCCGCTGTCTCATTAAGATGAGAAGACAGGCGCGTTGTCAAAGCTGCTTCTGTAGATGAGAGGAATGGAGGATGAAACAACAGCCAACCCACTAGCTGCTCTCTCTGACAAAGGTGTTCTGCATCCCAAATGGCACCCTATATAACATAGCCCACTATGGGTCCCTGGTCAAAAGTAGTGCATTTACATAGGGAATATGGTGCCATTTGGGACACAAACAGGCTTTAGGGATTCTTATTAAGAATTCTTCCAGAGGATGTGGATTATTATCAGGGTTTGTCCGGTCAGTTAGTTTTCCGGGGACATTTAAGACACTTTCCAGGACACAGACTAATAAAAGGCCATTTCTGCACTAGAAAGCACAGTCAATGGGAACATCACCACAGAACGCAATGTTTTTCAGTCAGGAACTCGGCTTCGTCGGAGTCCAGGAAACCGACCCTTCAAGTCTGAATACAATGTAACGGTGTGGATATACAGGTTGAGCTGCCTCTTCCTAAAGCCATGTCAGTGTTAAACAAAACCCATGGCAGTTTATTACAAGCTGTGAATGGATAATGAATGAATGTGTGCATCCCAAATGGCATTCTATTCCCTATAGTGCACTACAGTATGTATAGGCCCTGGTCAAAAGTAGTGCACTACAGTATGTATAGTAGTGCACTACATAGGGAATAGGTGTGCCATTTCTGACACACCTACTCTTTTTTATTTGAAGAAGCTTCCAGCAACAATCTGTTGTAATGCATAAACCAATGTTGTAGTCATCTCACAATCAGAACAAAAATGATTTGTCAGCAAATGTTTTTAACAAACCTCAAACAACAAATCAAACCGTCCTGTCCGTTTCCCTGCAGTAAACGTGTCCACGTCAACGTGTCTCCACCCACGGTGATTTACTATTGGCACTGGTCCTGATATTCCATTGCTTTCGGCCATGTAGCTGATCAACGGTTGACAGGATAAACACACGGCTGTTTGTTTAGTTTGGAGTTTTCAAAGCGCTTCAGAACGGTGATGAAACGGTGCAACAATACGACTCTAGAATCTCTCTCCCCTTCTTGATTGCAGTTCAGCAGCTGACTGATTTCTGGAGCGACTACAGAGGAGAGAGAAGAGGGGCTTCAGACAGTGCAATTATGGTTTCATTTATCAAGCCCGTTTCTGCCACACACACGTGTGTATGTGTGGCAGAAATGGGCGTGATAAATAAAACCATAATTGCACTGTCTGAAGGCCCTTTTCTCACATACACACACACACACACACACACACACACACACACACACACACACACACACACACACACACACACACACACACACACACACACACACACACACACTTCTGCCCCCTAGCTTTACCTCTGACGACTTTATAATCGTTAATCAGATGAGTGTAAGGGTGATGGGATGCAGGTGTAAGTCTGTTACATTTCCACTGAGGCCTGACGATGTGAAGCAGGTACAGTATATGAATGTAATTACGAACGGTGTGTTGAGTTAAAGACAGTTGTAACCAGTATATTACAACACTAATGTGTCTGAGGAATATGACAGGACGAAAGAAACAGAAGAGTTGGGCCTTTTTAAACTAAACGACATGTAGTGCACTACTTCTGATCAGGCCCCCATAGGCTCTGGTAGTGCACTACATAGGGAATAGGGTACGATTTGGGACGCATCCCCTAGATGAACCTTTGAAGTGGAGTTGAAGCATGTTGCTCAACGACAAACAAAGAGCTCATTGTCTGAGGCCTGTGGGCTGCAGCTCACATGTAAACCAGCACAGTATTCACAGAATGCAAAACATGCAACATACGGAGAATGGGTAGAAATACCAGTCTGTACATGGAAACACCATGTTAGAGATACGTGCCCCCAAATGATCCCCTATAGTGCACTATACCCTGTATAGTACAGTATACCCTATATAGTACAGTATACCCTATATAGCACAGTATACCCTGTATAGTACAGTATACCCTATATATTACAGTATACCCTATATAGTACAGCATACCCGATTCCCTAAATACTACAGTATATCCTATTCCCTATGTAGTACAGTATACCCTATTCCCTATATATTACAGTATACCCTATATAGTACAGTATACCCTGTATATTACAGTATACCCTATATAGTACAGTATACCCTATATATTACAGTATACCCTATTCCCTATAGTACAGTATACCCTATATAGTACAGTATACCCTGTATATTACAGTATACCCTATATATTACAGTATACCCTATTCCCTATAGTACAGTATACCCTATATAGTACAGTATACCCTATTCCCTATTTAGTACAGTATACCCTATTCCCTGTATAGTACAGTATACCCTATTCCCTGTATAGTACAGTATACCCTATTCCCTGTATAGTACAGTATACCCTATTCCCTGTAGTCCAGTATACCCTATTCCCTGTATAGTACAGTATACCCTATTCCCTGTATAGTACAGTATACCCTATATAGAGCAGAATACCTTATTCCCTATATAGTACAGTATGCCCTATTCCCTATATAGTACAGTATACCCTATTCCCTATATAGTGCAGAATACCCTATTCCCTATATAGTACAGTATGCTCTATTCCCTGTATAGTGAAGTATATCCTATTCCCTGTATAGTGCAGTGTACCCTATTCCCTATTTAGTACAGTATACCCTATTCCCTGTAGTGCAGTATACCCTATTCCCTGTATAGTACAGTATACCCTATACCGTGCAGAATACCCTATTTCCTGTAGAGTGCACTACACCCTATATAGTGCAGTATACCCTATTCCCTGTATAGTGCAGTATACCCTATTCCCTATATAATGCAGTGTACCATATTCCCTATATAGTGCAGTATACCCTATTCCCTATTTAGTACAGTATACCCTATTCCCTATATAATGCAGTGTACCATATTCCCTGTATAGTGCAGTATACCCTATTCCCTATTTAGTACAGTATACCCTATTCCCTATATAGTGCAGTGTACCATATTCCCTGTATAGTGCAGTATACCCTATTCCTTGTAGTGCAGTATACCCTATAGTACGGTATACCCTATTCCCTGTAGTGCAGTATACCCTATAGTAGAGTATACCCTATTCCCTGTAGTGCAGTATACCCTATAGTAGAGTATACCCTATTCCCTGTAGTGCAGTATACCCTATTTCCTGTAGAGTGCACTATATAGGGAATAGGGTGCCATTTGGAAAGCAGCAGAGATAACAAGGTATCCAGACTGGTCTTTAGGTCATACAGTAAACTACAGTATTGTTATGATCAGTTCTCAGTGAGCTGTACAACAGGAAGTTACTGTAACTCAGCATCAGGTGATAATGTTCTGCTGTACCAATCAGAAAGGTTTGTGTTCAAATGACCAGTAGTCGGTTTAATTGAAATTCTCCTCCTCCTTCTTTCTGCAGGAAATACAAAGCTATGGCCCCATGTTAATAAAGGTATATAGATGTTAGATATCAGTTTCAGAGCAAATAGAAGGCCATTAAAGTTCATTACAGGGTTGGAGGAGAACTGAGTTATTCCGCCACCCAGTGGTGGAACACCACAGGACATTGGGTTCTACAAGACACATTTTCCCCCTTCACACTTTAAAGGGGAATTTCACCCTGGGGGATTCTGGGCTTGTACTCATCAAGAGGAAGACAGGTCTGGGCTCATTCAGAAACAGAGGGTTATATTCATTAATGCACCAAAGCAAACCGTTTTGCAACAGAATCCTTGACATCATATTGTAGATTGGAGCACTTGGGAGTAACGCTTCCGTTGCAAAACGTTTTGCTACAGTGTGCACTAATGACTACGACCCGTTAGCCAATCATGATGAAATCACATGTTTATCGTGTGGGCAGTGTATTTGACAAACTCAAAATGAGTCAAAGGGTGTTTTAAAGAGTTGAATAATGCAATGTTTTATATCTAAATAAACAGGGTCAGCTATGAACATGTGTATCCTGAGTTTAAATGAAAAGACCCTATGATGACAGCACACAATACATGGAACATCCTTGAGTATCAGAAAACCTCCACGGGATTAGAAATTACATCAGAATTTGTACATTTCCATTGAAGCTCTCCTATTTGGGGCATCTGCATTCATTTACAATAACAGAAAGGCTGTGTTTCTAATAGCACCTATTGAAACGTATAGGAAACAACATGCTCACGTAGAAAACATCAGACAAGCAGACAGAGTCATGAATACATGTGCTGTAAACAACATATGGGTCACCTCCCATATCGCACCCTATTCCCTCATATAGTGCACTACGCTTGACCATAAGCACTATGGGTCCCGGTCCAAAGTAGTGCAACGCATAGGGATCATAGGGTGCCATTCGGGACACGCCGTCTTGGTTAAGGAAATTAAAGCCATATAGTCACACGTATCAAGAGAGGACTGCATCTCAGGCTTAATACGGTAGCTTTTTAAAACGTGCTGAGAAACGCACCTAATGTTGATGCCGTTCGGCAGTAGCAACACCAGCTTCAGGACGTCTCCACAGAACATGACCGACTGGTTGACGGCTGCCATCTTTAATATAGTACTCTAAATGGTAAAACACACTGTCTGTGAGAAAACTCTAATTGGTCCACGTTGAAGTGGTTAGAAAAATATGATTATAAATGTATATTGTTTAACCAGGAAATAAAATGTACATGAAATACCAGAAGAGACAGTTTCCATCAACCGTTGGGTAAAACAGGTCCAGACTGTCTGAGACAGGTCCCAAATGACACCCTATTCCATATTTAGCACACTACTTTTTGACCAGATCCCTACAGACACTATAAAGGGTATAAGGTGATATTTGAGACAGTGTCCCTGTAGATCACAGACAGTTGACCAGGTTGTCCCTCTCCTCTATCTGTTTGTCCACTGCCAGGTCCATGGCCTCCAGGAACCTCTCCAGGGCCACTGTCGGGGTCTGGTAAGGAATCATAGACAAGTCAGATTGTTGTTGCATAGGAACGCAATGAGTAGCACTCTTTCCATATGAACATACTACAGTTTATTTTAGATAAAAATATCTTCATTGAATTAATGTTTAAAAAGTTTTAAAAATATTTTTTAAACTGTTTGCATGCTGCGCGAAACATTTGAAAATGTTTACAAACCTTCACAAAAAGAGCATGGGCCAAAAAGGGTAGTTTCCTCAGCGCTCTGCCACTAAAACCTTTACTCTTTCTGGAACAGTCAACAAGAGAAATAAGCACAAAACATCTTTCAATTCTACTCCGATACAATCCAATCCACACACACACACACTTCTCAAGGGTAGTATCAATTCTACTCCGATACAATCCAATCCACACACACACACACTTCTCAAGGGTAGTATCAATTCTACTCCGATACAATCCAATCCACACACACACACACTTCTCAAGGGTAGTATCAATTCACACAATCCAATCCACACACACACACACTTCTCAAGGGTAGTATCAATTCTACTCCGATACATTCCAATCCACACACACACACTTCTCAAGGGTAGTATCAATTCTACTCCGATACAATCCAATCCACACACACACACACTTCTCAAGGGTAGTATCAATTCTACTCCGATACAATCCAATCCACACACACACACACTTCTCAAGGGTAGTATCAATTCTACTCCGATACATTCCAATCCACACACACACACTTCTCAAGGGTAGTATCAATTCTACTCCGATACAATCCAATCCACACACACACACACTTCTCAAGGGTAGTATCAATTCTACTCCGATACATTCCAATCCACACACACACACTTCTCAAGGGTAGTATCATTTCTACTCCGATACAATCCAATCCACACACTCCTCAAGGGTAGTATCAATTCTACTCCGATACAATCCAATCCACACACACACACACTTCTCAAGGGTAGTATCATTTCTACTCCGATACAATCCAATCCACACACTCCTCAAGGGTAGTATCAATTCTACTCCGATACATTCCAATCCACACACACACACTTCAAGGGTAGTATCATTTCTACTCCGATACAATCCAATCCACACACTCCTCAAGGGTAGTATCAATTCTACTCCGATACAATCCAATCCACACACACACACTTCTCAAGGGTAGTATCATTTCTACTCCGATACAATCCAATCCACACTCCTCAAGGGTACAATTCTACATACAATCCAATCCACACACACACACACTTCTCAAGGGTAGTATCAATTCTACTCCGATACATTCCAATCCACACACACACACACACTCAAGGGTAGTATCATTTCTACTCCGATACAATCCAATCCACACACTCCTCAAGGGTAGTATCAATTCTACTCCGATACAATCCAATCCACACACACACACACTTCTCAAGGGTAGTATCAATTCTACTCCGATACATTCCAATCCACACACACACACACTTCTCAAGGGTAGTATCAATTCTACTCCGATACATTCCAATCCACACACACACACACTTCTCAAGGGTAGTATCATTTCTACTCATACAATCCAATCCACACACTCCTCAAGGGTAGTATCAATTCTACTCCGATACATTCCAATCACACACACACTTCTCAAGGGTAGTATCATTTCTACTCCGATACAATCCAATCCACACACTCCTCAAGGGTAGTATCAATTCTACTCCGATACAATCCAATCCACACACACACACACTTCTCAAGGGTAGTATCATTTCTACTCCGATACAATCCAATCCACACACTCCTCAAGGGTAGTATCAATTCTACTCCGATACATTCCAATCCACACACACACTTCTCAAGGGTAGTATCATTTCTACTCCGATACAATCCAATCCACACACTCCTCAAGGGTAGTATCATTTCTACTCAATCCAATCCACACACTCCTCAAGGGTAGTATCAATTCTACTCCGATACAATCCAATCCACACACACACACTTCTCAAGGGTAGTATCAATTCTACATACATTCCAATCCACACACACACACTTCTCAAGGGTAGTATCATTTCTACTCCGATACAATCCAATCCACACTCCTCCTCAAGGGTAGTATCAATTCTACTCCGATACAATCCAATCCACACACACACACACTTCTCAAGGGTAGTATCAATTCTACTCCGATACATTCCAATCCACACACACACACACTTCTCAAGGGTAGTATCAATTCTACTCCGATACATTCCAATCCACACACACACACACTTCTCAAGGGTAGTATCATTTCTACTCCGATACAATCCAATCCACACACTCCTCAAGGGTAGTATCAATTCTACTCCGATACATTCCAATCCACACACACACACTTCTCAAGGGTAGTATCATTTCTACTCCGATACAATCCAATCCACACACTCCTCAAGGGTAGTATCAATTCTACTCCGATACAATCCAATCCACACACACACACACTTCTCAAGGGTAGTATCATTTCTACTCCGATACAATCCAATCCACACACTCCTCAAGGGTAGTATCAATTCTACTCCGATACAATCCAATCCACACACACACACACTTCTCAAGGGTAGTATCAATTCTACTCCGATACATTCCAATCCACACACACACACACTTCTCAAGGGTAGTATCATTTCTACTCCGATACAATCCAATCCACACACTCCTCAAGGGTAGTATCAATTCTACTCCGATACAATCCAATCCACACACACACACACTTCTCAAGGGTATTATCAATTCTACTCCGATACAATCCAATCCACACACACACACACACACTTCTCAAGGGTAGTATCAATTCTACTCCGATACATTCCAATCCACACACACACACTTCTCAAGGGTAGTATCAATTCTACTCCAATACAATCCAATCCACACACACACACTTCTCAAGGGTAGTATCAATTCTGCTCCGATACAATCCAATCCACACACACACACACACACACACACACACACACACACACACACACACACACACACACACACACACACTTGTCAAGGGTAGTATCAATTCTGCTCCGATACAATCCAATCCACACACACACACACACATGTCAAGGGTAGTATCAATTCTACTCCGATACAATCCAATCCACACACACACACACACTTGTCAAGGGTAGTATCAATTCTACTCCGATACAATCCAATCCACACACACACACACACACTTCAAGGGTAGTATCAATTCTACTCCAATACAATCCAATCCACACACACACGTCTCAAGGGTAGTATCAATTCTACTCCGATACAATCCAATCCACACACACACACACTTCTCAAGGGTAGTATCAATTCTACTCTGATACAATCCAATCCACACACACACACTTCTCAAGGGTAGTATCAATTCTACTCCGATACAATCCAATCCACACACACACACACACACACACACTTCTCAAGGGTAGTAGCTCGGTGGCAGGTCTGAGATATGAACGTCAACGCTACGGAGGGCTGGGACTCACATGGCGATGTCCCTGAGAACCAGGCTGAGCTCCGACACCTTGCTCTCCCTGAAGCCCATGGTCTCCAGCTCAAACATGGTCAGCAGTGGCTGTCTGGGGTACACGATCTGGCACTACACACAACGTAGAAAAAGGAAATATAACTCACACATTATTTTTTTAACCTCTGTTGATGTTTCGGTACAACACCTTTGTGAAGACCTGGTACTGAACACAAACGTGTCAGTGAACGGACACCTCAATAACAGAGTCACTGTGTTCTACGGTAGAAATTCAACAGTTACGAACCCCAGAGTCAATGTGTTCTACGGTAGAAACTCAACAGTTACGAACCCCAGAGTCACTGTGTTCTACGGTAGAAACTCAACAGTTACGAACCCCAGAGTCACTGTGTTCTACGGTAGAAATTCAACAGTTACGAACCCCAGAGTCACTGTGTTCTACGGTAGAAACTCAACAGTTACGAACCCCAGAGTCACTGTGTTCTACGGTAGAAACTCAACAGTTACGAACCCCAGAGTCACTGTGTTCTACGGTAGAAACTCAACAGTTACGAACCCCAGAGTCACTGTGTTCTACGGTAGAAACTCAACAGTTACGGACCCCAGAGTCACAGACTGACACATTTTAAAGTTACGGACCCCAGAGTTACAGACTGACACATTTAAAGTTACAGACAACTCAGTGTTCCAAACGACCTCCATTCCCAAAGAGGTCCGACTGTATTCATTAAATACACATGTTGGTGTGTTTTTACCTTCATCAGTTCCTCCAGGCAGGACAGAGAGATGTTGGTGTGTTTTTACCTTCATCAGTTCCTCCAGACAGGACAGAGAGATGTTGGTGTGTTTTTACCTTCATCAGTTCCTCCAGACAGGACAGAGAGATGTTGGTGTGTTTTTACCTTCATCAGTTCCTCCAGACAGGACAGAGATGTTGGTGTGTTTTTACCTTCATCAGTTCCTCCAGACAGGACAGAGAGATGTTGGTGTGTTTTTACCTTCATCAGTTCCTCCAGGCAGGACAGAGAGATGTTGGTGTGTTTTTACCTTCATCAGTTCCTCCAGACAGGACAGAGAGATGTTGGTGTGTTTTTACCTTCATCAGTTCCTCCAGACAGGACAGAGAGATGTTGGTGTGTTTTTACCTTCATCAGTTCCTCCAGGCAGGACAGAGATGTTGGTGTGTTTTTACCTTCATCAGTTCCTCCAGACAGGACAGAGAGATGTTGGTGTGTTTTTACCTTCATCAGTTCCTCCAGACAGGACAAGAGATGTTGGTGTGTTTTTACCTTCATCAGTTCCTCCAGACAGGACAGAGAGATGTTGGTGTGTTTTTACCTTCATCAGTTCCTCCAGACAGGACAGAGAGATGTTGGTGTGTTTTTACCTTCATCAGTTCCTCCAGACAGGACAGAGATGTTGGTGTGTTTTTACCTTCATCAGTTCCTCCAGACAGGACAGAGAGATGTTGGTGTGTTTTTACCTTCATCAGTTCCTCCAGACAGGACAAAGAGATGTTGGTGTGTTTTTACCTTCATCAGTTCCTCCAGACAGGACAGAGATGTTGGTGTGTTTTTACCTTCATCAGTTCCTCCAGACAGGACAGAGATGTTGGTGTGTTTTTACCTTCATCAGTTCCTCCAGACAGGACAGAGAGATGTTGGTGTGTTTTTACCTTCATCAGTTCCTCCAGACAGGACAGATAGATGTTGAAGATGCCCTCTACAGACGGAGGGCCAATGTACTGCTTGATGTCAGCTCTGTCCACAAACGCCAGGTCTATCTTCTCTGTCACGTTGGAGGTGGTCAGGATCACAACATTAGGATGCCTGGGATATATAGGAAGATCAGCTGGGCTAAACGACATACACACCAACACACTGGAGGACGGAGGATGAAGTGGTAGAATGCAACAGCCACTTGTAGAGAACATGGATATATCCCAAATGGCCCCCTATTCCCTATATAGTGCACTTCTTTTGACCAAGGCCTATAAGGCTAATGGCCCCCTATTCCCTATATAGTGCACTTCTTTTGACCAAGGCCTATAAGACTAATGGGCCCCTATTCTCTATATAGTGCACTACTTTTGACCAGTAATAGGAAGTCATGTTAAACAGAGCTTTCATGAGCTGTTGCCTCTGAATCTATGGGGTTTAATGTGTGACCCACCACAGCAGATGAACTGAACATGTCTGACTGACCGCTTGATCTGGTCCAGCTGTGTGAGGACAGAGTTGACCACTCGGATGGCGTCTGAGGGTTCCGTTCCGGCCTGGGAGGCTTTCCGCGCTGCCGTCAGACTCTCCACCTGGTCATCAAACACAGAGTTATTCTGGGCCCTGCAGTTACATGTGTAGGAGTTAACTGGGCCCCGCAGTTACATGTGTAGGAGTTAACTGGGCCCCGCAGTTACATGTGTAACTGGGCCCTGCAGGTCTAGGAGTTAGGGCCCTAACTGGGGAGTTATTCTGGGCCCCGCAGTTACATGTGTAGGAGTTAACTGGGCCCCGCAGTTACATGTGTAGGAGTTAACTGGGCCCCGCAGTTACATATGTAGGCTTTAACTGGGCCCTGCAGTTACATGTGTAGGCTTTAACTGGGCCCTGCAGTTACATGTGTAGGCTTTAACTGGGCCCTGCAGTTACATGTGTAGGCTTTAACTGGGCCCTGCAGTTACATGTGTAGGCTTTAACTGGGCCCTGCAGTTACATGTGTAGGCTTTAACTGGGCCCTGCAGTTACACGTTTTGGAGTTAACTGGGCCCTGCAGTTACATGTGTAGGAGTTAACTGGGCCCTGCAGTTACATGTGTAGGAGTTAACTGGGCCTTCAGTTGTAAGAGTTAACTGGGGCCTGGAGTTGTTCCTGACCACATGACCTGACCAGGAAAAGCTCTGGACCACTGTTGTAGGCTATTCATACTTTACCTCATCAATGAGAACAAACACCAGAGCCTGCTTTACCTCATCAATGAGAACAAACACCAGAGCCTGCTTTACCTCATCAATGAGAACAAACACCAGAGCCTGCTTTACCTCATCAATGAGAACAAACACCAGAGCCTGCTTTAGAAACAAACACCAGAGCCTGCTTTACCTCATCAATGAGAACAAACACCAGAGCCTGCTTTACCTCATCAATGAGAACAAACACCAGAGCCTGCTTTACCTCATCAATGAGAACAAATACCAGAGCCTGCTTTACCTCATCAATGAGAACAAACACCAGAGCCTGCTTTACCTCATCAATGAGAACAAACACCAGAGCCTGCTTTACCTCATCAATGAGAACAAACACCAGAGCCTGCTTTACCTCATCAATGAGAACAAATACCAGAGCCTGCTTTACCTCATCAATGAGAACAAACACCAGAGCCTGCATTACCTCATCAATGAGAACAAACACCAGAGCCTGCATTACCTCATCAATGAGAACAAACACCAGAGCCTGCATTACCTCATCAATGAGAACAAACACCAGAGCCTGCTTGTCATCTATCAGCTGTTGGATCTTCTGGAACATCTTAGTGACCAGTTTCCCACTCTGGAAGACAGACACGTGACATGTTTTCAGTCAAACAATACCAATAATCATTTATACATGTTGATGCTGTGGACAAATCCAATTTCCCCTTGTGGGATTAATAACGTTTATTCCTGTAAAATCAATGAGACATGTAACGAGAAGCAGGAAGAGCCAACTGTACCTCAGAGAACCACTTGGAGAACAAACTGTGGCTGTTGATCTCAACAAACTGCCCGTAAGAGTACCTGCAGGAAGAACAGGAAGTTCAAGTTTATAGGACCCATATGGACGTCATAAGACACTGAATTACATGGATATTGCATTGATTAATAGAGAATACAACATTCATGTTAAAATACAAGGTAAAACCAGGACAATATGTACATTTACGTTTGGGAATACAGTATGTGGTAGAATGGCTAGAGGTGGTGAAAAACATTCTCCAACCAGATTCTGCCAAAGCCCTTTCCTCAGAGTGAGAGCTTTCTCTTACCGGTTCGATAGTCGGATTGACAGCTTCTGGGCCAGAGCTTTACACAAAGACGTCTTCCCTGTGCCCGGGGGTCCTAACGTGGTACAAATATAGACACACAATCTAAATCATATCGCTTTTTACAGATATCACATGTATACGCATCATAGTTGACACATCCATATTTGAGGCGTATTATATACAGCACATTGGAATAATCATAGGATATTATACATTAATATCAAAGTTACTACTATATTATATCATAATATCATATTTATTATTATATTCATGTGTCAAGTTCTCAAGGTCCTGCTTCTGTTACCATGAAGCAGAACAACTCGGTTCCATGAGATCAGGTTGCTGTCCACGTTTTTGTCAGAGAAGTAAATTGTGGTTGAGACGTAATCCAAGAGCTTAGAGGGGAAAAGAGAAAGACAACAGGATGGAGGTCCAATACTTACATCAATGTATTACCGCTGACATCTCTCTATAACACTCCGTTAACAACACAAGGTTATTAAGGTTGATTCCCAAATGGAGCCGTATGCCCTATGTAGTGGACTACGGGCCCGTAGGGTACCATTTGGAACGCATCCTAAATGTTTCTTACTTGTGTTTTGACCCCGCTCTCATAGACCAGACTCTCCCAGATGCCATGGAACTCAGCTGAAAAACACACACATGGGAGTAAGAAAACATCAACCCTGGCAACCATAGAACTACATATAGAAAAGTCAATTAGTAGAATCTGTTAACATGGGCCCGCCCACCGGCTGGTAAGAGCCAGTGATTGGCTGCAGAGAGCTCCTCCTCCTCCTCCAGGTTCAGAGTGCTGGGCCCGTCATCATTCAGGGTGAAGATGTGGATGGACAGACTGCAGCTCTTCAGATCTATGGGCTGTATGAGGAAAACAACCCAAACATCAGACATGTGTCTTATAGTACACTACTGCTTTTTATATACCAGGGCTCAGGTCTAAAGTAGTGCACTGGATAAGGAATAGGGTGACATTTGGGACTCATCCGAGTGGGTATAGTTTGTGGAACGTTCCAACAGAAATCTGTTCCAAAAACTTTGTAAGTACAAAAACTTAACTTGTAAGTGCCAACAAACAACGTATACAAAGTAACATGATCAATTCACCGAGCTAACTAGCTGCCGAATAGGCATCAACTCACCACCAAGCTAACTAGCTGCCGAATAGGCATCAACTCACCACCAAGCTAACTAGCTGCCGAATAGGCATCAACTCACCACCTAGCTAACTAGCTGCCGAATAGGCATCAACTCACCACCTAGCTAACTAGCTGCCGAATAGGCATCAACTCACCACCTAGCTAACTAGCTGTCGAATAGGCATCAACTCACCACGTAGCTAACTAGCTGTCGAATAGGCATCAACTCACCACGTAGCTAACTAGCTGCCGAATAGGCATCAACTCACCACCTAGCTAACTAGCTGTCGAATAGGCATCAACTCACCACCTAGCTAACTAGCTGCCGAATAGGCATCAACTCACCACCTAGCTAACTAGCTGTCGAATAGGCATCAACTCACCACCTAGCTAACTAGCTGTCGAATAGGCATCAACTCACCACCTAGCTAACTAGCTGCCGAATAGGCATCAACTCACCACCTAGCTAACTAGCTGCCGAATAGGCATCAACTCACCACCTAGCTAACTAGCTGCCGAATAGGCATCAACTCACCACCTAGCTAACTAGCTGCCGAATAGGCATCAACTCACCACCTAGCTAACTAGCTGTCGAATAGGCATCAACTCACCACGTAGCTAACTAGCTGCCGAATAGGCATCAACTCACCACCTAGCTAACTAGCTGCCGAATAGGCATCAACTCACCACGTCTTAATGTTTGTCCATAGGCTACCAGAGTGAGGACAGACATTTTTTGGGAATAAACGTGGTGATTGAAAATTAATGAAAAAGCCCATTCCCTACCCGGTATCTTATTCTGCCTCTATACAACTTTATACAACTTTGTATGTGTTGTTTGTTGGCAACCAGTTCCACAAATTATACCCACCCGACTTATCCCATGATGCATCAACATACAGCTGAAAATGTTTTATTAATGAGCCACTAAGACTGCCTGTGCTAATGAGTTCCTAAGAGGAAAAAGAGTGAGAACAACAGTAAATGCCGTCAGGCTGTCATATAGTACTTTACTTTTCTCTCAGCGTCCACTATGGCCACTGACTGGACGTGTTTGATAAGGAAGTCTTCATCAAACTCTGTCCACCTGAAGGCCCCGAACACCATCCGATGACGGTTCAGCAGGTTCAAGACGTGCATCTTCACGTCAGCCCTCTTGGCAGTGCTGTAGTCAGTGTAATACGCAGAGAGAGAGAGAGAGAGAGAGAGAGAGAGAGAGAGAGAGAGAGAGAGCGACAGAGAGCAGTGTTGTTAGGGACAAGGAGAAAGGAATGGAAGCATGTCATGAATACAACTTTGAAAAGACTAACATGCTGGGATAAATCATTACATAATGGACAGTGTTCCAAATGGCAACCTTATTCCCTATATAGTGCACTACTCTTGACAAGGGCTGATAGGGCCCACCACTTAAGGAGGGCCCTTTTCAAAAGTAGTGCACTATATAGGGAACAGGGTGCCATTTGGGACACTTTCATTCCCTAGTACTGTAAAACTAGTTCAGTGTGAATAGAGCTTTTAAAGATACACTAGCTAGTTGGAACCTGGTAGATTTGACGTGAACCTCCACATGGATGTTGTTCGTGTCGTTGGGGTTCTGCTTCAGATCCCCTACCTCCATTCTGTCGCCCTCCATACCTTCAGAGATTAAAATGGATGTCAAAATTAAATCATTTTCGGGTGGAAATACAAAAACTCCTTGCTCAGTCTAATGTAATGTCCCGGCAGCAGTACACATGACATGTTGACATCACCAACATGCATAAAACGTACTTATCTACTATCTGCCTTTACAACTAACAACAAAATAAGTATAATTAGCTAGCTAGTATGACAACAGCACATTCAATGCAAAGCATCAAGCTCACAGCATTTAGCTACCTAGCTAATGTTCGCTAGCTACACCAACATTACTAGTTAAAGTCGCAGAGTGACACGCTTTATTCTGTTGCTAGATCTCACTAGCAAGGGATGTTACTAGTGTTGCGTGAGTAATACAGCTATTACGAATCGTGATTTATTTTTGTTAAGCTTTCATTCAAGAAGTTTTCACAAAAATTGCTTACCTTCGTTTTGGTACGGAATCGACTGAACGTCACTCGAATTTAGCGCGCAGTTTTGTTGAACCTGAAGTAGATCCGTTGTTGTGGGAAATGTACTTCCGGGTTATCGGGGTATGGATCGCATTTTAATGCAAACAATTATTAGATACAGATACCTGATTACCAGACGCGTTCGCATAATTTAAACACAACAAACATGGGGAAGAAGCATAAAAAGCACAAGCCGGAGTGGAGAACAGTTGATGGTAAGTGAGCAAAGAAAACAAATTCAATGCCCGGCTTTGTCCCTTTTTGCTAGCCTAGCTAGCTAGCAGTTAACGTTATCCTACTGTCTGGCCAGCTGACTGAATCGTCCTGCAGTGCTAGTGCTAATTTACTATTCCTCAACTTCTGTTGTAGTTTATTATTCCTCAACTTATGTTGCTTGCTGCCATAAGCATTACCAATGAATATTATGACTGATGTGTATCAGGTCTTATCAAGATTGAGTATGCATTAACGCCAGCCAGTTTATCCTGTCGTAGTGGTAGCATTGCCCTGCAGATATATATCTGCGATGGGTAGCTAATGTTTATCATCACTTATTACAGAGTAACGCACACACCACATCTTCTGCTAGGATGACGATCATGCTTGTTGATCTTGCACTGGGTATGACCCATCACTCAGCTAAATGTGGTCTCTGTTTTCAGACTGTGAGGACAAGCCTTTTGAGAAGCAGCTGAAGCTGGTGCTCAAAGTGGGAGGAAGTGAGATCACAGAACTCTCAGGCTCCGGCCATGACTCCAGTTACTACGACGACAGGTCAGACCATGAACGAGAGCGCCACAAGGACAAAAAGAAGAAGAAGAAGAAAAAGTCTGAGAAGGAGAAAGACAAACACGTAGATGATGAGGAGAGGAGAAGACGGAAGGTGAGTATGAGGGGAACAAGGGTCTGTCCCAAATGGCACCCTATTCCCTATATAGTGCACTACTTTTGGCCAGACCCATATGGGCCTTGGTCAGAAGGTGGGCACACTATAAAGGGAATATGGTGCAACTTGGGAGTTAACCTTTCATATAAAGCATACCATATAACATGATATAAAGTGAGCTAGGTTGTCATTTAAGGACAAAAAAACAATAATCAATCAATGAATGTTTAATCTTTGACAGGAAGAGAAGAGGAAGAAGAGAGAGCGGGAGCAGAATGAATCAGAGGCTGCTACTGCCTCTGCCAGTGGTGTGGGCCTGCCCACTGTTGTGCCCAGTCACACTGGTGTGGCAGTCGAGCCTTTCATGCTGCCAAAGATACCAAACATTGGTATTAGTTTTGAGGTGAGAAACGTTTTGGGGGTTTTAATTACTCAAATTTCAAGTTTAATTAGTCGTATGTACAGGAGACACATGGTATACAGCATCCTATGAAATGTTTACTTGCAGCAAGCTTACTTGATCCCAAGAGCCTATAATGTTTTCCTTGAGATCATATAGTCGGGAAACCTCCTGGTCCTACAGGAGATAGTGGAACTGGAGACCTCCTGGTCCTATAGGAGATAGTGGAACTGGAGACCTCCTGGTCCTATAGGAGATAGTGGAACTGGAGACCTCCTGGTCCTATAGGAGATAGTGGAACTGGAGACCTCCTGGTCCTATAGGAGATAGTGGAACTGGAGACCTCCTGGTCCTACAGGAGATAGTGGAACTGGAGACCTCCTGGTCCTACAGGAGATAATGGAACTGGAGACCTCCTGGTCCTACAGGAGATAGTGGAACTGGAGACCTCCTGGTCCTACAGGAGATAGTGGAACTGGAGACCTCCTGGTCCTATAGGAGATAGTGGAACTGGAGACCTCGTGTTTCTACAGGAGTTAGTGGAACTGGAGACCTCCTGGTCCTACAGGAGTTAGTGGAACTGGAGACCTCCTGGTCCTACAGGAGTTAGTGGAACTGGAGACCTACTGGTCCTACAGGAGATAGTGGAACTGGAGACCTCCTGGTTTGTGTTTGGCAACACTGTACATTAATGCCTTTGCTACAGTCTAGCACGCATTATAATGACTCATTTGTACACTGTACTTGCAGCAGTAACACTAACCCTAATCATAATAGATAGGAGATCATAGGGCCATCTCCAGTAGCTTAATGAGGACCATGTCACTGACTCCTGTTGTGTCTGTCTCAGCAGCAGGAGGAGAAGAAGAGGAAGAGGGAGAGGTCTGAGATGGAGCCGGAGGTGATGGACCAGTTTCACCCCAACATCAAGGTAGAGGTGGAGCAACAAGGAGACCGGCCTGTCAGGGCTTGCAGGACAGCCCCGGGTAATAATATAGCTGTTCTCTTGTGTTGTTATGTTGTTACACATGTTATTACTGATTATAAGCTGGGTGGTTCCAGCCCTGAATGCTGATTGGCTGACAGCTGTGCTATATCAGACCGTATACCACGGGTATGACACAATATTTATTTTTACTGCTCTAATTCCGTTGGTAACCTGTTTGTAATAGCAATAAGGCACCTCGGGGGTTTGTTACCACGGTTAAGGGCTGTATCCAGGCACCCCACATTGTGTCGTGCATAAGAACAGCTCTTAGCCGTGGTACATTGGTCTTATACCACACCCCCTCTGGCCTTATTGCTTAATCATAACATACATTGTCCATCCATAGTAATCTGAGGTGTTAAAGGCTAATGTAAAACGGGTTGTGATCGTCTCTTCCCTCAGAGAGTGAGTGCACCCCTCGACAGCAGCTCCTGGAACACTTCCTGCGCCAGCTTCAGAGGTAAGGCTCTCTGACAACATGGACCACGTTTACATGAACACCAATTATCCCGTTTATTATTCCAAATGCTCAACTATTCTGTTTTTGAGTTGACACATATAAACATATCAGTTTGTATCCTGGTTATGAAAAACCAGGATAAGATGCCTGGGATATGCTGATCTTAGACGGGATACTGCGGCATGTCAACATCTTATCCCGTTTACTGTTGTTTTTCATGTTCTGTGCTGTCGGGTTCAGGTTCACATATCAAAGGTGCATGTAAACAGCTTACCCTGAATAAGACCTGAAGTGGGATATGAGCTACTATCTGGAATACTGTGTGCATGTAAACAGCTTACCCTGAATAAGACCTGAAGTGGGATATGAGCTACTATCTGGAATACTGTGTGCATGTAAACAGCTTACCCTGAATAAGACCTGAAGTGGGATATGAGCTACTATCTGGAATACTGTGTGCATGTAAACAGCTTACCCTGAATAAGACCTGAAGTGGGATATGAGCTACTATCTGGAATACTGTGTGCATGTAAACAGCTTACCCTGAATAAGACCTGAAGTGGGATATGAGCTACTATCTGGAATACTGTGTGCATGTAAACAGCTTACCCTGAATAAGACCTGAAGTGGGATATGAGCTACTATCTGGAATACTGTGTGCATGTAAACAGCTTACCCTGAATAAGACCTGAAGTGGGATATGAGCTACTATCTGGAATACTGTGTGCATGTAAACAGCTTACCCTGAATAAGACCTGAAGTGGGATATGAGCTACTATCTGGAATACTGTGTGCATGTAAACAGCTTACCCTGAATAAGACCTGAAGTGGGATATGAGCTACTATCTGGAATACTGTGTGCATGTAAACAGCTTACCCTGAATAAGACCTGAAGTGGGATATGAGCTACTATCTGGAATACTGTGTGCATGTAAACAGCTTACCCTGAATAAGACCTGAAGTGGGATATGAGCTACTATCTGGAATACTGTGTGCATGTAAACAGCTTACCCTGAATAAGACCTGAAGTGGGATATGAGCTACTATCTGGAATACTGAATAAGAATACTGTGTGCATGTAAACAGCTTACCCTGAATAAGACCTGAAGTGGGATATGAGCTACTATCTGAATACTGTGTGCAGAAACAGCTTACCCTGAATAAGACCTGAAGTGGGATATGAGCTACTATCTGGAATACTGTGTGCATGTAAACAGCTTACCCTGAATAAGACCTGAAGTGGGATATGAGCTACTATCTGGAATACTGTGTGCATGTAAACAGCTTACCCTGAATAAGACCTGAAGTGGGATATGAGCTACTATCTGGAATACTGTGTGCATGTAAACAGCTTACCCTGAATAAGACCTGAAGTGGGATATGAGCTACTATCTGGAATACTGTGTGCATGTAAACAGCTTACCTGAATAAGAATACTGAGCTACTATCTGGAATATGTGCATGTAAACAGCTTACCCTGAATAAGACCTGAAGTGGGATATGAGCTACTATCTGGAATACTGTGTGCATGTAAACAGCTTACCCTGAATAAGACCTGAAGTGGGATATGAGCTACTATCTGGAATACTGTGTGCATGTAAACAGCTTACCCTGAATAAGACCTGAAGTGGGATATGAGCTACTATCTGGAATACTGTGTGCATGTAAACAGCTTACCCTGAATAAGACCTGAAGTGGGATATGAGCTACTATCTGGAATACTGTGTGCATGTAAACAGCTTACCCTGAATAAGACCTGAAGTGGGATATGAGCTACTATCTGGAATACTGTGTGCATGTAAACAGCTTACCCTGAATAAGACCTGAAGTGGGATATGAGCTACTATCTGGAATACTGTGTGCATGTAAACAGCTTACCCTGAATAAGACCTGAAGTGGGATATGAGCTACTATCTGGAATACTGTGTGCATGTAAACAGCTTACCCTGAATAAGACTGAATACCTGAAGTGGGATATGAGCTACTATCTGGAATACTGTGTGCATGTAAACAGCTTACCCTGAATAAGACCTGAAGTGGGATATGAGCTACTATCTGGAATACTGTGTGCATGTAAACAGCTTACCCTGAATAAGACCTGAAGTGGGATAGAGCTACTATCTGGAATACTGTGTGCATGTAAACAGCTTACCCTGAATAAGACCTGAAGTGGGATATGAGCTACTATCTGGAATACTGTGTGCATGTAAACAGCTTACCCTGAATAAGACCTGAAGTGGGATATGAGCTACTATCTGGAATACTGTGTGCATGTAAACAGCTTACCCTGAATAAGACCTGAAGTGGGATATGAGCTACTATCTGGAATACTGTGTGCATGTAAACAGCTTACCCTGAATAAGACCTGAAGTGGGATATGAGCTACTATCTGGAATACTGTGTGCATGTAAACAGCTTACCCTGAATAAGACCTGAAGTGGGATATGAGCTACTATCTGGAATACTGTGTGCATGTAAACAGCTTACCCTGAATAAGACCTGAAGTGGGATATGAGCTACTATCTGGAATACTGTGTGCATGTAAACAGCTTACCCTGAATAAGACCTGAAGTGGGATATGAGCTACTATCTGGAATACTGTGTGCATGTAAACAGCTTACCCTGAATAAGACCTGAAGTGGGATATGAGCTACTATCTGGAATACTGTGTGCATGTAAACAGCTTACCCTGAATAAGACCTGAAGTGGGATATGAGCTACTATCTGGAATACTGTGTGCATGTAAACAGCTTACCCTGAATAAGACCTGAAGTGGGATATGAGCTACTATCTGGAATACTGTGTGCATGTAAACAGCTTACCCTGAATAAGACCTGAAGTGGGATATGAGCTACTATCTGGAATACTGTGTGCATGTAAACAGCTTACCCTGAATAAGACCTGAAGTGGGAATAGCTGGAATACTGTGCATGTAAACAGCTTACCCTGAATAAGACCTGAAGTGGGATATGAGCTACTATCTGGAATACTGTGTGCATGTAAACAGCTTACCCTGAATAAGACCTGAAGTGGGATATGAGCTACTATCTGGAATACTGTGTGCATGTAAACAGCTTACCCTGAATAAGACCTGAAGTGGGATATGAGCTACTATCTGGAATACTGTGTGCATGTAAACAGCTTACCCTGAATAAGACCTGAAGTGGGATATGAGCTACTATCTGGAATACTGTGTGCATGTAAACAGCTTACCCTGAATAAGACCTGAAGTGGGATATGAGCTACTATCTGGAATACTGTGTGCATGTAAACAGCTTACCCTGAATAAGACCTGAAGTGGGATATGAGCTACTATCTGGAATACTGTGTGCATGTAAACAGCTTACCCTGAATAAGACCTGAAGTGGGATATGAGCTACTATCTGGAATACTGTGTGCATGTAAACAGCTTACCCTGAATAAGACCTGAAGTGGGATATGAGCTACTATCTGGAATACTGTGTGCATGTAAACAGCTTACCCTGAATAAGACCTGAAGTGGGATATGAGCTACTATCTGGAATACTGTGTGCATGTAAACAGCTTACCCTGAATAAGACCTGAAGTGGGATATGAGCTACTATCTGGAATACTGTGTGCATGTAAACAGCTTACCCTGAATAAGACCTGAAGTGGGATATGAGCTACTATCTGGAATACTGTGTGCATGTAAACAGCTTACCCTGAATAAGACCTGAAGTGGGATATGAGCTACTATCTGGAATACTGTGTGCATGTAAACAGCTTACCCTGAATAAGACCTGAAGTGGGATATGAGCTACTATCTGGAATACTGTGTGCATGTAAACAGCTTACCCTGAATAAGACCTGAAGTGGGATATGAGCTACTATCTGGAATACTGTGTGCATGTAAACAGCTTACCCTGAATAAGACCTGAAGTGGGATATGAGCTACTATCTGGAATACTGTGTGCATGTAAACAGCTTACCCTGAATAAGACCTGAAGTGGGATATGAGCTACTATCTGGAATACTGTGTGCATGTAAATGTGTTCAGTGACAGATCCATCTCTGGATTAGTCCTGTTGGTGACATGAAAGTCAGTTCAGTCGGTACGAAGACTTCTGTTTGTCTCGTCTTTCCAGGAAGGATGCCCATGGGTTCTTCACTTTCCCAGTGACAGACGCCATCGCTCCAGGTTACTCTGTGATAATCAAACACCCCATGGATTTCAGCACCATGAACGACAAGATCACAGACAACGAGTACAAAACCATCACAGAGTTCAAGGTAAGGAGTTGCTACAAGCGACCACATGGCGATCTGTCCACCACAGATCACAGGAACTGTCATGATTAGAATTTTGAGATGTACCTCAATACGTCCTTCAGTGATTCCTCACCTCTTTCTGAACTGTATTGGAGGAGAAGGTCCAACGGTCCTCCCCTTGAGCATTTTAAGAAGGTGACAAGGATAGAAAATACAAGGAATCAGGGAAAGATGACTTGTGAAAGAGCCTTGGCGTTATCACGTTGATATAACTTGTGGAAGTGGAATGTGTGTGCTGTACATAATGGTTACATTCATAACATTGACAGTGTTTTCAAAGGGAGGATATTTATTTTCTTCAATTAAACAAATATTTGTGTTGAAGTATTTGTATCAGTTTTCTATTTGTAATTGAGTGGCGGGAGCTTGTTGTTATAAAGCGGTTGCTTCCTCTGTTGCAGGCCGACTTCAAGCTGATGTGTGATAATGCCATGGTGTATAACCGTCCAGAGACCGTTTACTACAAGGCTGCCAAGAAACTGCTGCACACTGGCTTCAAGATGATGAGCAAAGTAATGAGTAGTGTCTCTACGAGGAGCGGATAGAGGCCTCATTGTCAGTGTATGATTTTGTGGTGCTGATGTTCATAACCCATCCATGTAATTCCCTTTCCTGTGACAGATGTCTTCACTGGTGGAGTCCTGTTTCTCCTTGTCCTTTTCTGTTCTCTCTCTGTCCTTTCACATGTTGGTCATTCTTCCTCCTCTCTGGTTTTGTGAAACAGATTTGCCTCTGTGTGGTTTTACTTCAGACACACCACACTGTAACGTCCTTGTATATTTCTTTATTGGAGTATTCAGGAGACTGTAGAACAACTAAGCAGATAGAAGGCAGACGTGTGACTCAAGATGTCTGATCAATGTTTTCCCTCCTAACAATCATCACCATCGCAGTTAGACTTACCACCACCATCCCACCAGCCATCCCACCAGCCATCTCATCCTGACTTCCCATTCCATCACCATCACCATCCCATCCCGACATAACATCCAGCCATCCCATCCTGACATAACATCCAGCCATCCCATCCTGACATACCATCCCACCAGCCAATCCCATCCCACCAGACAATCCCACCAGCCATCCCATCCTGACATACCATCCCACCAGCCATCCCACTACCATCCCACCACCAGACAATCCCACCAGCCAATCCCATCCTGACATACCATCCCACCAGCCATCCCACTACCATCCCACCAGCCAATCCCATCCCCCTAGACAATCCCATCCACCAGCCATCCCACTACCATCCCACCAGCCATCCCACCACCATCCCACCAGCCATCCTGTCCCACCAGCCATCCCACCAGTCATCCTACCAGCCATCCAATCCTGCCATCCCACCAGCCATCCCACTACCATCCCACCACCAGACAATCCCACCAGCCAATCCCATCCCCCTAGACAATCCCATCCACCAGCCATCCCACTACCATCCCACCACCATCCCACCAGCCATCCTGTCCCACCAGCCATCCCACCAGTCATCCTACCAGCCATCCAATCCTGCCATCCCACCAGCCATCCCACTACCATCCCACCACCAGACAATCCCACCAGCCAATCCCATCCCCCTAGACAATCCCATCCACCAGCCATCCCACTACCATCCCACCAGCCATCCCACCACCATCCCACCAGCCATCCTGTCCCACCAGCCATCCCACCAGTCATCCTACCAGCCATCCAATCCTGCCATCCCACCAGCCATCCCATCCCACCAGTCTTCCTACCAGCCATCCCACCAGCCATCCTATCACTCTCTGGCTGAGTTGTGGCAGATGGAGTATAAAGCAATTCCCTTTGGTTCTCTTTCTCCCCCTGTGGTTCTCTTTCTGTGGTTCTCTCTCTCTCTCTCTCTGGCTCTTTTTCCGTGGCTCTGCTCTGTTTCCAGGAGCGGCTGTTAGCACTGAAGCGTAGCATGTCTTTCATGCAGGACATGGATTTCTCTCAGCAGGCGGCCATTTTAGGGGAGGAGGACTTGGCGTCTGAGGAGCCCCCTCCGGAGGTCATCTCCATGCCCGTGGAGTCGGCGTCGGCCAAGAAATCCAAGAAACCCAAAGACATGAAAGATATGAAGGAAGTCATCAGGTAGAATGGACTGGCCTACTCTCTAGTCCAGTGTCTTGACTTCGGTAGATGTTGGTCTCATGCATCATGTACTTCATCCCCTTCTGTTATCCCGGGCTTGGTACAATGTGATGGACGAGGCCCATAAACCACTGCTGTATGGTGCTCATTGTAGGACTCGTGTATCCTACATGTTCCATCCAACATGCAACATAACCAGGAACTGTAGAGTAACAGTGTGTATCTCTGTGGTCCCAGCCAGGGCCGGCCCGCTCATTAGGCAGGATTAGGCAGCCGCCTATGAGTTTAGCAATTTCTGAGCTAAACTAACCAAGGCGCATTTACAACAACACATAATTCTGCCCCAAAATAATGACAATTTCTCTCAGCCAGTGGCATAAGGGCTTTTTAGGTGAGAGCTGATGCCACACTATGATAAGCAGTGCCCATTTTGACAAAGGAAGAGACTCAAAATATTTATCTTGTCCATTCCTGTCGCGCTCTCCAGGGTGCTGTCGGAGAGACGCGTCGCTGCGTCACACCACCAACATCCTGTCAATAAAGTCATCTACCACCATGTAACAGATGTAGATAGAAAGAGTAGGTGTCCTTTTCTGTAGCCTACAGGATGGAGATAAAATGGATGACAATGTAATGAGATGGAAACGTTTTTTATCGTACAGGTTTCTCCCATCAAAGAGCGTAAATGATGCCTCGTCAAAATAGAAAAGTGCTGACATGTTAACATACAACACATCCTAACAACAGGACAGGTCAAAGTCAAATGGACAATCAGGCTGCTCACAACTTTTGTCCAGGAGTTTCATCCCGTGGGCTAAATTGTCATGATCAGTGGTTTCAAGTTTGTATCCATCAATTTTTCGACGAGCTGATCATAACGAAAACATGAACTACTTGTGCATTTCCCGCTGTGTAAACACACTGCAAATAGGCTCAGGATAACAACTCCTCCTGATGGAGTTGAGTAGCTGATATTCAGAGCTTAAAGAAGTTGATTAGTGACAGGAATCAGGATGAATAAAGCCACTGTACCTCAGTAAGCACGGACCAACACTGACGTCTTCTTTTGATTTGGCCTTGATTTACACGGACGTTGTGTTCTAGTCCAATCCGGATCAACTCTGAACCCATCATACACTTCTGTTTGTTTCAGATTTTGTCCGGTCTGGTCTAGCCTTGATTTAGCCAAAATTATATGTCTATTAATTAAATAATTTAATTAATCTTTTCACCTTTCATTTAGAACTGAAAATCACCTTTTATTCAGAACCTAAACTTCAACATCTGGAAAAAAAAAAAACTATTTTAGACGTCTTTTCAACGTAGTTTTGCTTACTGGGACTATTCTTATAGGGGTGGCAGAATGTGGTCCCAGCAGTCACCTGTATTAACCAGTGATCTGTGGAGTGACCGTGTGCATCTCTGTGGTCCCAGCAGTCACCTGTATTAACCAGTGATCTGTGGAGTGACCGTGTGCATCTCTGTGGTCCCAGCAGTCACCTGTATTAACCAGTGATCTGTGGAGTGACCGTGTGCATCTCTGTGGTCCCAGCAGTCACCTGTATTAACACAGTGATCTGTGGAGTGACCGTGTGCATCTCTGTGGTCCCAGCAGTCACCTGTATTAACCAGTGATCTGTGGAGTGACCGTGTGCATCTCTGTGGTCCCAGCAGTCATCTGTATTAACCAGTGATCTGTGGAGTGACCGTGTGCATCTCTGTGGTCCCAGCAGTCACCTGTATGAGCCAGTGATCTGTGGAGTGACCGTGTGCATCTCTGTGGTCCCAGCAGTCACCTGTATTAACCAGTGATCTGTGGAGTGACCGTGTGCATCTCTGTGGTCCCAGCAGTTACCTGTATGAGCCAGAGGGAAACGCCTGCAGCCTGACTGACAGCACAGCGGAGGAACACGTTCTGGCCCTGGTGGAGCACGCTGCAGATGAAGCACACGACCGCATCAACCGATACATGCCCAACTCCAAGGTATATATATATATATAGTACCAGTCAAAAGTTTGGACACACTTACTCATTCCAGGGTTTTTCTTTATTTTTAAAACTATTTTCTGCATTGCAGAATAATAGTGAAGACATAAAAACTATAAAGTAACACATATGGAATCGTGTATTAACCAAAAAAGTGTTAAACAAATTGATATTCTTCAAATAGCCACCCTTTACCTTGATGACAGCTTTGCACACTCTTGGCATTCTCTCAACCAGCTTCACCTGGAATGCTTTTCCAACAGTCTTGAAGGAGTTCCCATATATGCTGAGCACTTGTTGGCTGCTTTTCCTTCACTCTGTGGTCCAACTCATTGAGGTCGGGTGATTGTGGAGGTCAGGTCATCTGATGCAGCACTCCATCACTCTCCTTCTTGATCAAATAGCCCTTACACAGCCTGGAGGTGTGTTGGGTCATTGTCCTGTTGAAAAACAAATGATAGCCCAAAACCAGATGGGATGGCGTATCACTGCAGAATGCTATGGTAGCCATGCTGGTTAAGTGTGCCTTGAATTCTAAATAAATCACATACATTGTCACCAGAAAAGCTCCTCCACACCATAACACTTCCTCCTCCATGCTTTACGCTGGGAAATACACATGCAGAGATCATCAGTTCACCCACACCATAACACCTCCTCCTCCATGCTTTACGGTGGGAAATACACATGCGGAGATCATCAGTTCACCCACACCATAACACCTCCTCCCCCATGCTTTACGGTGGGAAATACACGTGCGGAGATCATCAGTTCACCCACACCATAACACCTCCTCCTCCATGCTTTACGGTGGGAAATACACGTGCGGAGATCATCAGTTCACCCACACCATAACACCTCCTCCATGCTTTACGCTGGGAAATACACATGCAGAGATCATCAGTTCACCCACACCATAACACCTCCTCCTCCATGTTTTGCAGTGGGAAATACACGTGCAGAGATCATCAGTTCACCCACACCATAACACCTCCTCCTCCATGCTTTACAGTGGGAAATACACATGCAGAGATCATCAGTTCACCCACACCATAACACCTCCTCCTCCATGCTTTACAGTGGGAAATACACATGCAGAGATCATCAGTTCACCCACACCATAACACCTCCTCCTCCATGCTTTACGGTGGGAAATACACGTGCGGAGATCATCCGTTCACCGACACGGCGTCTCACAAAGACAGTGGTTGGAACCAAAAATCTCCAATTTGGACTCCAGACCAAAGGACAAATTTCCACCGGTCTAATGTCCATTGCTCGTGTTTCTTGGCCGAAGCAAGTCTATTCTTCTTATTGTTGTCCTTTAGTTGTAGTTTCTTTGCAGAAATTCGACCACGAAGGCCTGATTCACACAGTCTCCTCTGAACAGTTGATGTTGAGATGTGTCTGTTACTTGAACTCTGTGAAGCATTTATTTGGGCTGCAATTTCTGATACTGGTAACTCTAATGAACGTATCCTCTGCAGCAGAGGTAACTCTGGGTCTTGCTTTCCTGTGGCGGTCCTCATTAGAGCCAGTTTCATCACAGCGCTTGATGGTTTTTGCGACTGCACTTGAAGAAACTTTCAAAGTTCTTTACATTTTCCGTATTGATTGACCTTCATGTCTTAAAGTAATGATGGACTGACGTTTCTTTTTGCTTATTTGAGCTGTTCTTGCCTTAATATGGATTTGGTATTTTACTAAATAGGGATATATTCTGTATAGCCCCACATACCTTGTCACAACACAACTGATTGCCTCAAACATATTAAGAAGGAAAGAAATTCCACAAATTAACTTTTAAGAAGGCACACTTGTTAATTGAAATACATTCCAGGTGACTACCTCATGAAGCTGGTTGAGAGAATGCCAAGAGTGTGCAAAACTGTCATCAAGGCAAAGGGTGGCTACTTGAAGAAACTCAAATATAAAATATATGTTGATTTTATTTACCACGTTTTTTGTTTACTACATGATTCAATGTGTTATTTCATAGTTGTGATTTCTTCACTATTATTCTACAATATAGAAAATAGTACAAATAAAGAAAAACCCTTGAATGTAAAACCTTTACCAGTAGTGTACACATTACCAAGTTTCTTTGTGTGTTTTTCTTAGTTTTTTACTGTTTTCTACATTGTAGAATAATAGTGAAGATATAAAAACTAGGAAATAACACATATGGAATCATGTAGTAACCAAAAACGTGTTAAATCAAAAATAAACACTGTACATAAAGATCAGCTGCTATATGCCCAGGTCCAAGGTACTGTACTCAATACAACAGTGTGTTTTAATCAGATATGACTGCTAGCCTAGAGGTTAGAGAAGCGGAGGGTTGCTGGTCCGAATCCCTGACTTTGAGTTAGGTTTAAAAGATGGATATTTAAAGTGGATGCCAGGGTTGATCTATGTTTAGTTATCCCGGTGACCACATGGTTCTAGTGTCCTGTTGACCACATGGTTCTAGTGTCCCGGTGACCATGATTGTAGTGTCCCAGTGACCACATGGTTCTAATGTCCCAGTGACCACATGGTTTTAGTGTCCCGGTGACCACACGGTTCTAGTGTCCTGTTGCCAACATGGTTGTAGTGTCCCGGTGACCACATGGTTCTAGTGTCCTGTTGACCACATGGTTGTATTGTCCCAGTGACCACATGGTTCTAGTGTCCCAGTGACCACATGGTTTTAGTGTCCCGGTGACCACACGGTTCTAGTGTCCCAGTGACCACACGGTTCTAGTGTCCCTGTGACCACATGGTTCTAGTGTCCCTGTGACCATTTACATTACATTTACATTTAAGTCATTTAGCAGACGCTCTTATCCAGAGCGACTTACAAATTGGTGCATTCACCTTATGACATCCAGTGGAACAGTCACTTTACAATAGTGCATCTAAATCTTAAAGGGGGGGGGGAATTACTTATCCTATCCTAGGTATTCATTAAAGAGGTGGGGTTTCAGGTGTCTCCGGAAGGTGGTGATTGACTCCGCTGTCCTGGCGTCGTGAGGGAGTTTGTTCCACCATTGGGGGGCCAGAGCAGCGAACAGTTTTGACTGGGCTGAGCGGGAGCTGTACTTCCTCAGTGACCACATGGTTCTAGTGCCCCAGTGACCACATGGTTCTAGTGTCCCAGCGACCACAAGGTTCTAGTGTCCCAGTGACCACATGGTTCTAGTGTCCCGGTGACCACACGGTTCTAGTGTCCCGGTGACCACATGGTTCTAGTGCCCCAGTGTCCCAGTGACCACATGGTTGTAGTGTCCCGGTTCACGGTTTTAGTGTCCCGGTGACCACACGGTTCTAGTGTCCCAGTGTCCCAGTGACCACATGGTTCTAGTGTCCCAGTGACCACATGGTTCTAGTGTCCCAGTGACCACATGGTTGTAGTGTCCCAGTGACCACATGGTTCTAGTGTCCCAGTGACCACATGGTTGTAGTGTCCCAGTGACCACATGGTTGTAGTGTCCCAGTGACCACATGGTTGTAGTGTCCCAGTGACCACATGGTTGTAGTGTCCCAGTGACCACATGGTTCTAGTGTCCCAGTGACCACATGGTTGTAGTGTCCCAGTGACCACATGGTTGTAGTGTCCCAGTGACCACATGGTTGTAGTGTCCCAGTGACCACATGGTTGTAGTGTCCCAGTGACCACATGGTTGTAGTGTCCCAGTGACCACATGGTTGTAGTGTCCCAGTGACCACATGGTTGTAGTGTCCCAGTGACCACATGGTTGTAGTGTCCCAGTGACCACATGGTTGTAGTGTCCCAGTGACCACATGGTTGTAGTGTCCCAGTGACCACATGGTTGTAGTGTCCCAGTGACCACATGGTTGTAGTGTCCCAGTGACCACATGGTTGTAGTGTCCCAGTGACCACATGGTTGTAGTGTCCCACATGGTTGACCACATGGTTGTAGTGTCCCAGTGACCACATGGTTGTAGTGTCCCAGTGACCACATGGTTGTAGTGTCCCAGTGACCACATGGTTGTAGTGTCCCAGTGACCACATGGTTGTAGTGTCCCAGTGACCACATGGTTGTAGTGTCCCAGTGACCACATGGTTGTAGTGTCCCAGTGACCACATGGTTGTAGTGTCCCAGTGACCACATGGTTGTAGTGTCCCAGTGACCACATGGTTCTAGTGTCCCAGTGTAGTGTCCCAGTGACCACATGGTTGTAGTGTCCCAGTGACCACATGGTTGTAGTGTCCCAGTGACCACATGGTTGTAGTGTCCCAGTGACCACATGGTTGTAGTGTCCCAGTGACCACATGGTTGTAGTGTCCCAGTGACCACATGGTTGTAGTGTCCCAGTGACCACATGGTTGTAGTGTCCCAGTGACCACATGGTTGTAGTGTCCCAGTGACCACATGGTTGTAGTGTCCCAGTGACCACATGGTTGTAGTGTCCCAGTGACCACATGGTTGTAGTGTCCCAGTGACCACATGGTTGTAGTGTCCCAGTGACCACATGGTTGTAGTGTCCCAGTGACCACATGGTTGTAGTGTCCCAGTGACCACATGGTTGTAGTGTCCCAGTGACCACATGGTTGTAGTGTCCCAGTGACCACATGGTTGTAGTGTCCCAGTGACCACATGGTTGTAGTGTCCCAGTGACCACATGGTTGTAGTGTCCCAGTGACCACATGGTTGTAGTGTCCCAGTGACCACATGGTTGTAGTGTCCCAGTGACCACATGGTTGTAGTGTCCCAGTGACCACATGGTTGTAGTGTCCCAGTGACCACATGGTTGTAGTGTCCCAGTGACCACATGGTTGTAGTGTCCCAGTGACCACATGGTTGTAGTGTCCCAGTGACCACATGGTTGTAGTGTCCCAGTGACCACATGGTTGTAGTGTCCCAGTGACCACATGGTTGTAGTGTCCCAGTGACCACATGGTTGTAGTGTCCCAGTGACCACATGGTTGTAGTGTCCCAGTGACCACATGGTTGTAGTGTCCCAGTGACCACATGGTTGTAGTGTCCCAGTGACCACATGGTTGTAGTGTCCCAGTGACCACATGGTTGTAGTGTCCCAGTGACCACATGGTTGTAGTGTCCCAGTGACCACATGGTTGTAGTGTCCCAGTGACCACATGGTTGTAGTGTCCCAGTGACCACATGGTTGTAGTGTCCCAGTGACCACATGGTTGTAGTGTCCCAGTGACCACATGGTTGTAGTGTCCCAGTGACCACATGGTTGTAGTGTCCCAGTGACCACATGGTTGAGTGTCCCAGTGACCACATGGTTGTAGTGTCCCAGTGACCACATGGTTGTAGTGTCCCAGTGACCACATGGTTGTAGTGTCCCAGTGACCACATGGTTGTAGTGTCCCAGTGACCACATGGTTGTAGTGTCCCAGTGACCACATGGTTGTAGTGTCCCAGTGACCACATGGTTGTAGTGTCCCAGTGACCACATGGTTGTAGTGTCCCAGTGACCACATGGTGTAGTGTCCCAGTGACCACATGGTTGTAGTGTCCCAGTGACCACATGGTTGTAGTGTCCCAGTGACCACATGGTTGTAGTGTCCCAGTGACCACATGGTTGTAGTGTCCCAGTGACCACATGGTTCTTGGTTCTTGTATTTTCAGATGGGTTACCTGAGGAAAGAGCCTGATGGTAATCTGTTGTACACTGTAGTGAATCAGCTGAATCCAGAAGTCAAAAGGTTTGTGTCCCTGACCACATGGTTTCTGACCACATGGTATTGACCCATCCAGTGGGAAACTCCCAGTCCCAAATGGCAGCCTATTCCCAGTGACACTACTTTTGACCAGAGCCCATGGACCCAATGGACCCTGGTCAAAAGTAGTGACCACATAGGGAATAGGCTGCCATTTGGGACACAGATATAGAACCTGTATAGATGTACTGTATCAGATAAATGTCCAAGGTGTTCTATACCATGTGACACAGAGGGTTGTTCTGTCTCTGCTTCCCAGAGGAGGAGACCCACCCTGTGGACCTGAGCTCTCTGTCCAATAAGCTCCTTCCTGGATTAACAACACTGGGTTTCAAAGATGACCCAGTGAGACACAAGGGTTCCTGTATGTACAGAAAGGTACAAAGCTGACCAGCAAAAGGTTAGCTAACACGTGGATACATGTCCTGACCATGTAAAAGTCAATGGGACCTCCTGCTGCTTAGCGGTTAGCTAACACGTTGGATACATGTCCTGACCATGTAAAAAAGTCAATGTAACCTCCTGCTGCTTAGCGGTTAGCTAACACGTTGGATACATGTCCTGACCATGTAAAAAAGTCAATGTAACCTCCTGCTGCTTAGCGGTTAGCTAACACGTTGGATACAGGTCCTGACCATGTAAAAAAGTCAATGTAACCTCCTGCTGCTTAGCGGTTAGCTAACACGTTGGATACATGTCCTGACCATGTAAAAAAGTCAATGTAACCTCCTGCTGCTTAGCGGTTAGCTAACACGTTGGATACAGGTCCTGACCATGTAAAAAAGTCAATGTAACCTCCTGCTGCTTAGCGGTTAGCTAACACGTTGGATACATGTCCTGACCATGTAAAAAAGTCAATGGGACCTCCTGCTGCTTATAGCGGTTAGCTAACACGTTGGATACATGTCCTGACCATGTAAAAAAGTCAATGTAACCTCCTGCTGCTTAGCGGTTAGCTAACACGTTGGATACATGTCCTGACCATGTAAAAAAGTCAATGTAACCTCCTGCTGCTTAGCGGTTAGCTAACACGTTGGATACATGTCCTGACCATGTAAAAAAGTCAATGGGACCTCCTGCTGCTTATAGCGGTTAGCTAACACGTTGGATACATGTCCTGACCATGTAAAAAAGTCAATGTAACCTCCTGCTGCTTAGCGGTTAGCTAACACGTTGGATACATGTCCTGACCATGTAAAAAAGTCAATGTAACCTCCTGCTGCTTAGCGGTTAGCTAACACGTTGGATACATGTCCTGACCATGTAAAAAAGTCAATGGGACCTCCTGCTGCTTAGACGTTCTAGATTCTGTCTTTCATAATGTTGGCTATGATGAGAGAATTTCTTCCAAGGCTTCCTTCTTCTGCTCGTTGTGTGTGTGTGTGTGTGTGTGTGTGTGTGTGTGTGTGTGTGTGTGTGTGTGTGTGTGTGTGTGTGTGTGTGTGTGTGTGTGTGTGTGTGTGTGTGTGTGTGTGTGTGTGTGTGTGTGTGTGTGTGTGTGTGTGTGTAGTGACGTTCCTGAGCAGTACCTACAACACCCAGACCCTGCAGAACAACTCCATCTACCCAGACCTGCTGCCTGATGAGATGGACCTGCTCTACTCAGCCTACGGGGATGAGACTGGGGTGCAGTGTGCTCTCAGGTTAGTCGATGCTGTAGCAGCACTGGTATCATTACTGGAGCTCGGGTTCCTATTGGACCGTTCTTGGAATCAGGATGCAATAATGAGGAAATCCAGGGATTTCTGGGAATTTTGGGGGAAATTTACCACAATTTTGCTACCCTTCCTGCTGTGCACATCTAACGTGCTGTATGAGAAAGCCTTAACGTTGTAGTATATACTGTGTAAATGCTGTCTCCTTCCTCATTCCAGTATTCAGGAGTTTGTTAAAGGTTGTGGGAACGTTACTAAGCGTTTGGTTGACGGGCTGCTGGATAAGATGACTGCAGGGGACCACTCTAAGGCTGTCTACCAGATCAGACAGGTCTGTACCCCATTAACACACTCATACAGGCTGGGCCCCAAATGGCTATCTAGGGCTCTACCTTTGACCCGGGCCATCTGGGGGGGGGGGGACACCATCACACATATGACTTCCTAAAGCACACCGTGGGGGTCCTGTCTGGGGGGGACACCATCACACATATGACTTCCTAAAGCACGTGGGGTCCCGTCTGGGGGGGGACACCATCACACATATGACTTCCTAAAGCACGCCGTGGGGTCCCGTCTGGGGGTCAGTCACATATGACTTCCTAAAGCACACCATGGGGGTCCTGTCTGGGGGGTCAGTCACATATGACTTCCTAAAGCACACCGTGTGGGTCCTGTCTGGGGGGGGTCAGTCACTATGACTTCCTAAAGCACACCGGGGGGTCCCGTCTGGGGGGGGGTCAGTCACATATGACTTCCTAAAGCACACCGTGGGGGTCCCGTCTGGGGGGGGGGGTCAGTCACATATGACTTCCTAAAGCACACCGTGGGGGTCCTGTCTGGGGGGGACAGTCACATATGACTTCCTAAAGCACACCGTGGGGGTCCCGTCTGGGGGGGTCATGTCACAGTGACATTGACTTCCTAAAGCACACCGTGGGGGTCCTGTCTGGGGGGGGGGCTCACATATGACTTCCTAAAGCACACCGTGGGGTCCCATAGTCACATGACTTCCTAAAGCACACCGTGGGGGTCCTGTCTGGGGGGGACAGTAAGTCCTGTGTTAGGGGGGGCATGTGTTGCGTGGGTATTTACAGATAGATTATTTTTCCTGCTACTTTTATGTTAACTAGTTTTGACTAGTGGTAGAAGCTGGGTATATAACTAGTTCTAACTAGTGGTAGAAGCTGGGTATATAACTAGTTCTAACTAGTGGTAGAAGCTGGGTATATATACATTATGTTAACTAGTTTTAACTAGTGATAGAAGCTGGGTCTATATGTACATTATGTTAACTAGTTTTAACTAGTGGTAGAAGCTGGGTCTATATGTACATTATGTTAACTAGTTTTAACTAGTGGTAGAAGCTGGGTCTATATGTACATTATGTTAATGTGGTAGTAACTTGTCGTCTGGTGTTTCAGAAAAGAAACATGGCGTTACCGGACGAACCCAAGAGCAACATTTACGATATGCAGGTAAAGTATTTTACAGCTGTTCAATTGAATATGCTTACAGTGATTTTGTTTAGTGGTTGGTGTGTGTGTGAGTGTGAGTGAGTGTGTGTGTGTGTGAGTGTGAGTGAGTGTGTGTGTGTGTGTCCATCCTGCTTGCCCAACATGGTTGACCCTCCAGATGTGTGTGTTTATTTGCCCAGATGGCTGATGGGACAGGTCTGGGAGAGGGCAGCTCAGTGCTGGACTTCATGTCCATGAAGAGCTACTCTGACATGTCTCTGGAGATGTCCATGCTCAACTCTTTAGGTGAGAATCCTACCTGGTTGTAAATCAGTAGTATCGCTTCCATTATCTTAACCACCTGTGTGTTTACCTCCACCTCCCATACAGACATATAAACACACACACAGACACACACAGAAACACACAGGCACACACACACACACACTCAGTCTTTATAGTGATTGTTTACCATAGCCCTATAGTAGTGCACTATACAGGAATAGGGGGCTGTTCGGTATGCGGACCCTGTCATCTTCACCACTTGTATGACTGTAATGGTCTTCCTGTGTGTCTCCTCTGCTCTCAGGGAAGTCAGTGAAGAAGGAGCCGGGCATGAAGACGGGGTCAGCCAGCAGCACTTTGAGGAGGCAGCCAAGCTGCTGCAGGAGTTCCAGGAGGGCCAGGTGGAGAGGGGAGGCTCCAGACCCTCCTCTAACCTCTCCTCCCTGTCAGGGACCTCCGACAGGGACCAGCACCACCTGGGTGAGGACTGCAGGACAACACTGTCTGGAGCTCATCCACTTACCTGGCTGTATCAGTTCTTAAGTCCCAAATGACACCCTATTCCCTATATAGTGCACTACTTTTGACCAGAGCCCATACAGCTCTGGTCAAAAGTAGTGTGCTATGTATGGAATAGGGTGCCATTTGGGACGTAGAAGGTGCTCCTCCACCTGCCTCGCTGAGCCAGTGTCAGAAACATGCAGGATTTGGTCTGTCTGTGCCAGTTGCCATTTTGTGCCTTGTTGACACTTACAGGCTCGGTATATCCCATCAGTCACTTAAAACTGTAAGGACAGATGGTCTGGATAACATCTTCTGCCAAATTCATAAATATCATGTAAAATGATATGAGACATGAGTTTCAACGTTTCAAAGGCTTTGTAGACATGTGATTTATGTGCTTTGTTTCAATGACCGTTGGTTTTTCTATGTTCCTCCTCAGGGAGTCCCTCACACCTGGGTGTTGGTGACCAGTCTGAGATGGTTCATGACCCCTATGAGTTCCTCCAGTCTCCAGAGCCAGGCTCCACATCCAACAGCTGACCTATGAGTTCCTCCAGTCTCCAGAGCCAGGCTCCACATCCAACAGCTGACCTATGAGTTCCTCCAGTCCCCAGAGCCAGGCTCCACATCCAACAGCTGACCTATGAGTTCCTCCAGTCTCCAGAGCCAGGCTCCACATCCAACAGCTGACCTATGAGTTCCTCCAGTCTCCAGAGCCAGGCTCCACATCCAACAGCTGACCTATGAGTTCCTCCAGAGCCAGGCTCCACATCCAACAGCTGACCTATGAGTTCCTCCAGAGCCAGGCTCCACATCCAACAGCTGACCTATGAGTTCCTCCAGTCTCCAGAGCCAGGCTCCACATCCAACAGCTGACCTATGAGTTCCTCCAGTCTCCAGAGCCAGGCTCCACATCCAACAGCTGACCTGAGTTCCTCCAGAGCCAGGCTCCACATCCAACAGCTGACCTATGAGTTCCTCCAGAGCCAGGCTCCACATCCAACAGCTGACCTATGAGTTCCTCCAGTCTCCAGAGCCAGGCTCCACATCCAACAGCTGACCTATGAGTTCCTCCAGTCTCCAGAGCCAGGCTCCACATCCAACAGCTGACCTATGAGTTCCTCCAGTCTCCAGAGCCAGGCTCCACATCCAACAGCTGACCTATGAGTTCCTCCAGTCTCCAGAGCCAGGCTCCACATCCAACAGCTGACCTATGAGTTCCTCCAGTCTCCAGAGCCAGGCTCCACATCCAACAGCTGACCTATGAGTTCCTCCAGAGCCAGGCTCCACATCCAACAGCTGACCTATGAGTTCCTCCAGAGCCAGGCTCCACATCCAACAGCTGACCTATGAGTTCCTCCAGTCTCCAGAGCCAGGCTCCACATCCAACAGCTGACCTATGAGTTCCTCCAGTCTCCAGAGCCAGGCTCCACATCCAACAGCTGACCTATGAGTTCCTCCAGTCTCAGAGCCAGGCTCCACATCCAACAGCTGACCTATGAGTTCCTCCAGTCTCCAGAGCCAGGCTCCACATCCAACAGCTGACCTATGAGTTCCTCCAGTCTCCAGAGCCAGGCTCCACATCCAACAGCTGACCTATGAGTTCCTCCAGTCTCCAGAGCCAGGCTCCACATCCAACAGCTGACCTATGAGTTCCTCCAGTCTCCAGAGCCAGGCTGCACATCCAACAGCTGACCTATGAGTTCCTCCAGTCTCCAGAGCCAGGCTCCACATCCAACAGCTAACCCACACACTGGCAAGTTGCCTCTAACTGGGGTCGCTCTGGTCACAATACCAGTATCACTATACTATGATACTCAACTTTCCAAGGCAAAAAGAAAACAAAACTGTTTTAACTCTTTAAAAACATGCTTTATCTAAAATATTGTTTTCTGTGGCTTGAAAAACAAACAAATGTGTCTCTGGTGTATCAAACATTAAGAATTCTGAGTATTGCGATACTGTTATTGAGAAACTACTAAGGAGATGGTAGAAGATGCCTTTAACTACTGGTCTGAGATCAGACATTGTTTGATGGGTAATCTGATCCTAGATCTGTGGCTTAGAGGAAACTTCTACTCAGAGCTGATCTGACGTCCTGTATTTAACCACACTGGTTGTTTTGTTGTCTGACTCTGTGCTCTCAACACACCGGGGACAACGAGAGAGAACCTCAGACATGTTGTGGAAGGTCATCATGATTGTACAGATTATTTGTATGTGTGCTATACTTAAGAGAATAAAGTCGACACAGGTTGTGTTTTTACACAGTACTGTGTCATCAGGTTGTGTTTTTACCCAGTACTGTGTCATCAGGTTGTGTTTTTACCCAGTACTGTGTCATCAGGTTGTGTTTTTACCCAGTACTGTGTCATCAGGTTGTGTTTTTACCCAGTACTGTGTCATCAGGTTGTGTTTTTACACAGCACGGTGTCATCAGGTTGTCATCAGGTTTTTTACACAGCACGGTGTCATCAGGTTGTGTTTTTACACAGCACGGTGTCATCAGGTTGTGTTTTTACACAGTACTGTGTCATCAGGTTGTGTTTTTACACAGTACTGTGTCATCAGGTTGTGTTTTTACACAGCACGGTGTCATCAGGTTGTGTTTTTACACAGTACTGTGTCATCAGGTTGTGTTTTTACACAGTACTGTCGACCGGCTTAGGGGAGGGTTTGGCCAGGGTAGACTGTCTTTGCAAATAAGCATTTGATTCTATCTACTTGCCTAATTAAATAAAGGTTAAAAATATGTATCAACCATCTCAGTGTAGGAGTGCTGATCTAGAATCAGACTCCCCCCTGTCCATGTAATCCTGTTCATTGTTATCTAAATGGCTAAACTGATCCTAAATCAGCAGTCTTTTACTCTGAGACACTTGATATATAATAAGGCCCCAGGAGCCTACCAACTCCTCCTTGAGAAGTCCTCCTCTCATAAAGGATGTTATCACGTGGGTTGTGTTGGTCCGCTGTGAAAAGGACTGGTCCCTGTGTTTACATGGCTGCCCACTGTTAGTGAGAAAAGGACTGGTCCCTGTGTTTACATGGCTGCCCACTGTTAGTGAGAAAAGGACTGGTCCCTGTGTTTACATGGCTGCCCACTGTTAGTGAGAAAAGGACTGGTCCCTGTGTTTACATGGCTGCCCACTGTTAGTGAGAAAAGGACTGGTCCCTGTGTTTACATGGCTGCCCACTGTTAGTGAGAAAAGGACTGGTCCCTGTGTTTACATGGCTGCCCACTGTTAGTGAGAAAAGGACTGGTCCCTGTGTTTACATGGCTGCCCACTGTTAGTGAGAAAAGGACTGGTCCCTGTGTTTACATGGCTGCCCACTGTTAGTGAGAAAAGGACTGGTCCCTGTGTTTACATGGCTGCCCACTGTTAGTGAGAAAAGGACTGGTCCCTGTGTTTACATGGCTGCCCACTGTTAGTGAGAAAAGGACTGGTCCCTGTGTTTACATGGCTGCCCACTGTTAGTGAGAAAAGGACTGGTCCCTGTGTTTACATGGCTGCCCACTGTTAGTGAGAAAAGGACTGGTCCCTGTGTTTACATGGCTGCCCACTGTTAGTGAGAAAAGGACTGGTCCCTGTGTTTACATGGCTGCCCACTGTTAGTGAGAAAAGGACTGGTCCCTGTGTTTACATGGCTGCCCACTGTTAGTGAGAAAAGGAACAAGCATGTTGGAGTGGAGTCTCTTACAGACCACCCAAGAGCTATTGTTGCTAAGCTACATGTCCAACCCACCAGTTTTAGCCGGACTGTCTGTTCTATTTAAGGACAATTCTATAATGGACTCTTGTATTCGTGGAAAGGTAACACAGTTGTTCTGTCACAATGTTCCGTCTCTTCTCACAGCCACTGTATCTCTGTGACTGTGAGGAAAGAGACTGTAATGTTGAGTTCAAAACATCACACTGAAATGAATATCAATGTTGTTAGTAGGTCTGTGCTGGTTTATGCCCATCAAGTTATGAAAAGGGTTCATTCAGACCATTAGGGACCGGTAAGAAACAGGATACAAAGGAACAATATACACTATATATACAAAAGTATGTGGACAGCCCATCAAATTAGTGGATTCAGCTATTTCAGCCACACCCATTGCTGACAGGTGTATAAAACCGCGCCGCAGCCATGCAATCTCCATAGACAAACATTGGCAGTAGAATGGCCTTACTGAAGAGCTCAGTGACTTTCAAGGTGGCACTGTCATAGGATGCCAGCTTTCCAACAAGTTAGTTTGTCAAATTTCTGCCCTGCTAGAGCTGGCCCGGTCAACTGTAAGAGCTGTTATTGTGAAGTGGAAACATCTAGTAGCATCAACGGCTAAGCCGCGAAGTCGTAGGCCACACAAGCTCACAGAACGGGACAACCGAGTGCTTAAGCAGGTAGGGCATAGAAATCATCTGTCCTCGGTTGTAAAACTCACTACTGAGTTTCAAACTGCCCTGGAAGCAACATCAGCACAAGAACTGTTTGTCAGGAGCTTCAAGAAATGGTTTTCCATGGCCGAGCAGCCGCACACAAGCCTGATATCACCATGCGCAATGCCAAGCATCGGCTGGAGTGGTGTAAAGCTCGCCGCCATTGGACTCTGGAGCAATGGAAATGCGTCCTCTTGAGCGATGAATCACGCTTCACGATCTGGCAGTCCGACAGACGAATCTGGGTTTGGCGGATGCCAAAGAGAACCCTACCTGCCCCAATGCATAGTGCCAACTGTAACGTTTGGTGGAGGAGGAATAATGGCCTGGGGCTGTTTTTCATGGTTCTGGCAAGGCTCCTTAGATCCAGTGAAGGGTACTCTCAACCCCATCGAACACCTTTGGGATGGACTGGAACAGACTCCTACACATACTTTAAAGGCTGCATCCCAAATGGGCCCTGGCACAAAGCGCACTATAAAGGGAACAGGGTTCTATTTAGGATGCAGGCTTTAAAGTATGTGTAGGAGTCTGTTAAGAAAGCAGAAGTTTCACTGACACAGTATGTCCTACCTGGTTTCAGTTCCCGTTATTCTGTGGAGGCTATAAATGATGTCGCATAATAACTGTAGAGTCAATAACTGTAGAGTCAATAACTGTAGAGTCAATAACTGTAGAGTCAATTACTGTAGAGTCAATAACTGTAGAGTCAATAACTGTAGAGTCAATAACTGTAGAGTCAATAACTGTAGAGTCAATAACTGTAGAGTCAATAACTGTAGAGTCAATTACTGTAGAGTCAATAACTGTAGAGTCAATAACTGTAGAGTCAATAACTGTAGAGTCAATAACTGTAGAGAATAACTGTAGAGTCAATAACTCCAAAAGAAACAAGTCATAGAAAGGAAGCTCCCTAATTACGGCAACATGAATGGATGCAATGCCGAGGTCATAGGGCTAGAGTTCTAGGCTGCATATGTTACACACATGTTTCATTTTTATTAAAAATGATGTTTTAGGTATGCAAAATACTCAAACTTGGTTGTGCAGTCAGCCTGGTAAAAAGGCATCCTTTTAGAGGGAGTTCTATTATGACCGTGTACGGGGCATGCGCGTTTCTCCAAGGCCAGTTTCCATAGCAGTGGTCGCACCGCGAGATAAGTTCTCCAACTTATGATGATTGACTGACACACACCGTGCGAGTTCCTTTGATATGGATCTTACTATGGACTTACGTACGTTACATTTTATATAGCCTAGTAGCCTTCCTAATTGTTGCCTGCCCAATTGATTCAGTGCGCTTTTGCGTTTTGGCAAGAGACTGTAGCTGAGACAAAAGTCCGACTGATTGGGTAAAACAAACAATTATGGGAAATCAAGACGGTGAATTCTGCTTCTTAATTTGAGCAAATATTTATTTTTGTCATCACAGTGTGCTTTTCGTTTTTGTACGCCATCCGACAAAAGTAAGTCATTTTCTAATAATTTTGAATACACTTTACAGATGTAAAAAGGTCAACTTCAATAGCTTATTTGCTGTATTTTGATATGTGTATAATCAGTGTATGTATTTTATGTGTGCAGCTGTGCACGTTGGTGTTTTGGAAAATGTTTAGTTCTGATTGTGGTGTTTGCGTTGTTGAGTGTGTGACTGACAGATGAACATAAAACGCATCATGGAACATTCGCAGTTAAACGTCCGGTTGGTGGCATTTTGTTATGGCTTCTATATAATAAAGCCATTTGACTCACTATACATTTTCCTGTCTCGATTTATGTTTCAACTATTGTGGGAACTAGGGCTACATTATTTGCCTAGCAAAACAGTGTAGTCGGAGAAACCATCCGATTGGCAGGAGCGCAAATAAAAGCCTGGGTCCTATTCATTAGTCCACACCGGAGCAAAACGTTTTGCAACTGCAAACGAAAACGAGGGTTTAGTCCAGACTAGTCTTTCCCAGTTTCAGTACATTTTCTTCTGCATGGCGCTTAATGAATACGCCAAAGGGATTCATTACTGAATTTGCTAGGCAACCGAATTTCAACCCCTGTCAATGAACTCAGGAGGCAGACAGGATCATACGCCCATGTCAACGCTGGCTCAATGCCCAGGTGATGGACAAAACGATTAGCTCTACAGCATCATCATTTTCATCCACTAACATTCTGACAATTGCATTTTGAGAATAAAGAGAATGGTCATTATGATTTTGATAGCTTAGTGGAGAAGGTAAGACGAGGAAGGGACCATTTTTAAGTCAGATATAACGATAGAAACATAGTGGCATAGGAGGAGTTTGTCCGCGTAAATGTCATAGAAAAGTTGAGCATTGATTGGGAAAGGTTCAAATGTTTGTGCCTGCCTGACTACTCAAAGCAATATCCTCCTTGTGAAACGAACTTCTGTTTTTCTGTTTAAAAACCCGATAGTCAAAGAAAAGGAAGTAGATTTGTTTTCATCTTAACCAAAAACCGTCAGAAGGGTTGGATATTATGACCACAGTTGTGTCCGTCCCAAACGGCACCCTGTTCTTTATATGGGGCACTACATTCGACTAGAGCGCTATGGGTCCTGGTCAGAAGTAGTGTAATATATAGGGAATCGGGTGCCATTTGGGACGCTCGGCCCAAGTGTTTAGATATTATGCTGAACCGCTATGGACACTGTGAGAAAAGCTGTTAATACAGGGTGGTTGTGGGGGATGGTAACGATGCCGTCATGCTCCAACTCAACTCATTTCCCTGGCAAAATGTAACCGCAGCCTACCAAGTGTGGCATCGTGCATTCTAAAAGAGACACAAAACATCCTTTCACTTTTGGTGTGATGATGGAAGGGGGGGGCAAGTTGTCCTTGGCCGTTTGACACAAAAAATGAAGAACTTTGGATCCTAGTCATCATAGTCTATAACCAGGGTCCTAGTCATCATAGTCTATAACCAGAGTCCTAGTCATCATAGTCTATAACCAGGGTTGTAGTCATCATAGTCTATAACCAGCGTCCTAGTCATCATAGTCTATAACCAGGGTCCTAGTCATCATAGTCTATAACCAGGGTCCTAGTCATCATAGTCTATAACCAGGGTCCTAGTCATCATGGTCTATAACCAGGGTCCTAGTCATCATAGTCTATAACCAGGGTCCTAGTCATCATGGTCTATAACCAGGGTCCTAGTCATCATAGTCTATAACCAGGGTCCTAGTCATCATAGTCTATAACCAGGGTCCTAGTCATCATAGTCTATAACCAGGGTTGTAGTCTATAACCAGGGTCCTAATCGTCGTAGTCTATAACCAGGGTCCTAGTCATCATAGTCTATAACCAGGGTCCTAGTCATTATAGTCTATAACCAGGGTCCTAGTCATCATAGTCTATAACCAGGGTCCTAGTCATCATAGTCTATAACCAGGGTCCTAGTCATCATGGTCTATAACCAGGGTCCTAGTCATCATAGTCTATAACCAGGGTCCTAGTCATCATAGTCTATAACCAGGGTCCCCTGGTCATTATAGTCTATAACCAGGGTCCTAGTCATTATAGTCTATAACCAGGGTTGTAGATTATAACCAGGGATGTAGCCTAAAACCAGGGTTGTAGCCTATAACCAGGGTTGTAGTC